>NC_059081.1:69997584-70260369 GCF_020497125.1 Mauremys mutica | reverse complement strand
TTCTCGGTCTGAGACAGGAGTCCTCCCCACTTGCAGTCTCCTGCTTGCGCTTCCTCCCGGTATCCCACTTCCCCACTTACCTCGGGGCTTTGGTCTCCTTCCCCCGGTGAACCTAGTTTAAAGCCCTCCTCACTAGGTTAGCCAGCCTGCTTGCAAAGATGCTCTTCCCTCTCTTCGTGAGGTGGAGCCCGTCTCTGCCTAGCAATCCTTCTTCTTGGAAGACCATCCCATGGTCAAAGAATCCAAACCCTTCTCTCCGACACCATCTGCGTAGCCATTCGTTGATTTCCACGATTCGACGGTCTCTACCCTGGCCTTTTCCTGCCTCAGCGTTGGCCCAACTCTGCTCCTGTTGAAGCCAACAGGAGAGGAGTGAGGGCAGTCTGGACTAGAGGGGTGTGCTTTGTAGCATGCTGTAAAGTCTTGCCCTCTAACTGCCACAGGTAGACCCTGCTGGTGCCAACTAAAAGATACCTAGTTTGCAGGGCCGGCTCCAGGCACCAGCGCAGCAAGCAGGTGCTTGGGGTGGCTAACGGGAAGGGGCGGCAAGTCCCTCAGTCCCTTTCAGAGGCAAGGACCTGCCGCTGAATTGCCGCCGAAGAATGAAGCAGTAGAGCTGCCACCGAAGTGCCAATTGCGGCTTTTTTTTTTTTTTTTTTGCCGCTTGGGGTGGCAAAAACGCTGGAGCTGGCCCTGCTAGTTTGCATTAACAGTTTCATACTAAGCACTTTTTAAAAACCCTTCCCTCCTTGTACACCTCATGGCTTTGTCTATACATAGTTGTACCACCAACTATGCCAGTCTAGTTAAAGTAACTCAGCACACTTATAACTTCATCAACAGCAGGGGTTGGGCTGGTGTAACTCATTCTTATAAAAATCAGCCCCCTAGCTGACGTAATTATACTGCTACAAAAACTGAGTGGCGCAAACCTAAGAGAAGAATAGAATCCTAAATTCTGTGGGAGTTGCAATGAAGACAAAAGCTCTGTTCATCACCCTATTGCAGCAGACGTGCAATCAGAAGGAGACTGTACTATTGATCAGGGTTCAGAGAAGAGACTTCAGTGCATCCAGCGCCTAGCTGTGTTACTTATGACTTGCTCTCTCTGTATTATGTATATTCATGTATAATGTTGGGGGTACACTTTGATTATTTTACGCTTCATGATTTCCTTGTATGTTGTGAATTTGGAGAAAAAAATGTACTTAAAGTTAACCTACTTTGTTATACATTAAAATGCAGTTTGCTTTTAATTGATTGTTGGTTCAAAGCATTCACAAGAGAGGTGCATGACTGAGAAATGCCAGAGAGACTGAGCTGTGGTTCCAAGGAGCTGTTTTGTTACTATCCAGTGAGTCCAGTTAGCAAGAAACCATTTACTGAAATAGAAACACATCTATTACATGTTCAAGTGCCATTATACTTTGAAAAAATACACTGCAAAACTGGCATTTGGGGGCTCCGTGTTTGATACAGATTTGCTGATTGGGACTTAGATCCTGCAAACAACTCTATGTAGTCAGGCACGTCTGTCCGCCATGAGCCTCACTGATGCTAAGGACTTGTCTACATTACAACGGCTTTGCTGGCGTAGGTATACCAGTAGAGCTATGCCTGAAAAGCCCCTAGAAGGGACACGGGCTATGCTGACACAAGGAGTTCTTTTGCCAGCACAGTTAACCCCTTCCGCAAATGACATAAGCTATGTCAGTGGATCGACTCTTTTGCTGGTATCTCTGCATCTACTCTAAGGCTTTTGCTGGCCTAGCTATGTCAGTTGGGATGTGTGATTTCCCCCCCCCCCCCCCACACTCCTAGCTCGCATAGTTATGCCAGCAAAACTTTGCAGTATAGACTAAGCCATGGGGGTCTGCCCTCCTGTTGCTCAGTCTAGGTTCAGAGTCTTAGGGCAGGTCTACACTACAAGGCTAAGTCAACCTTAGTTACACAACTCCAGCTACGTTAATAATGTAGCTGGAGTCGACAAACGGTAGGTGAACTTTTTGCGGTGTCAACACTGTGCTGCGTTGATGGGAGAAACTCTTCCATTGACTTACCTTATACTTCTCATTCCAGTGGAGTACTGGAGTCGACTGGAGAGCGATCGGCAGTCCATTTAGTGGGTCTTCATTAGACCCACTAAATTGACCCCCTGTGGATCGATCGCCACGCATCGGTCCCCCAGTAAGTGGAGACAAGCCCTTAGTTGGCAAGTCCATTGATCATGTACAGCCCCAAAGAATCCAACCTTCTCTCCCATAGCTGTGTTCATTTTTCAAATGCTAACGAGTAAAAAGTAATAGAGATTTAAGCTACGTCAATCCAGTCAACAGCTATGACTCCAGATATGCACAAGGAACAATTTGTTGTGCGTGAAGGGGCCAGGTCAAGAGCGTCCTTTGGTGGACCATAAAGGATGAAGCGATGGAAATGCAAGGCTGCAATGAGGGAGGAGGATACAAAAAGGCATATGCAGAGCAGCTGTCTTCTCTTGGTAGCTTTTCCTGCTACGTTACAGCCTTCCCACCCCTCTGACACTGCCTTCATGCTGTGTAGCTTCAGTGAGATAAGACTGTCCCCTCTCCTTTCACTCCCCATATCTGGGTATGAGAAGGACAAAGGATGGACTTCCTCACTCTAGCATGGAGGGTGGTGCCAGCCAGCATAGTCGTTGCTGACCCCCAACCCTCCTCTCCAAGACTCTGTGAAGGCCCCTCAGAGTCCAGGATGCTGCAGGAGAAGGTGGCAGAGACAAGGCAGGGAGAGGGTGGGCACACGTTGCCCTTCCTCCAGCCATTGATATAGTGTGATGGTGTGTGATGTGCTGCCACCCTGCCAGACTCAGGAGCAGCTGTGACTAGGGAGCCGGGGGCCCAAGAGAAGCCAAATGCCAGGATCACGTGCCTCATGTAGACACAAGTAGGGAGTGCTGGGAATTAAGGACCACACAGAGTACTGGGGGAAGAGACACAAAGTAGCTCCTCTGTTTGTCATCCTGGCCTGTACCCATCAGGCCAAACATCTGCTACACATACTCATGGTGTTTGTCTTACCTCTAGTTCATTGTGATCTACAACATAGGGCCGGGAGGGCATATTTCTACAGGCATCTGCTGAATGTCTGGAGCATTCAACTGAGCTAATTGACCATAAACAGAATTCCTCCAGAATACTTTCAGGTCAATCTTGCTGCAGGAACAATCATTGCATGAGTGTGTGAGACCTTTGGAGCATCTCCTCACTGTCTTAAGTGTCATCGTCAACTTTCATTTTGCCAGGTTCCTTAGGAAGGCTTTCTTAAATCTTTGATTTATTGGCCATGGGAATGCATTTGTGGTATGCTTAACCTTCCTGCCTTTTTGAGTACATGTAAGGAAATTTGTCAGGTATGCAAATAAAAATATCTTAACAGGAGAGAGATTCTCTTTAGCAACCCATATTTAATCCCCATGTCCTGTATAGCAGAGACCTCTGGCTGCTAGTGGAAAGCAAGGGTTTCCTAGAGCAGAAAGCAGATCTTGGCAACTTCCAGTCCAAATGGACAGAGAATATTTACACCACTGTTTCTATTGCAGAGCTCTGAGCTATGACAGCCAAAGTCAGGTGCTGAGAGATCATTGAGGGATTAAGAGCCCAGCAGCCAATTTCAGAGAGAAGGAAAGTCTTCCCAAGATGTGCTGGCAGAAAACAGTGCACCTCTGGCAGAGCCATCTTCTTTTAAGAGTAGTAAGGTCCCTGACTGCTTGGTTTCCAGAGAAAATCTACATCTCAGTCACAGGATCAGGCAAGAGCAGAACACTCTCTTCCAGGGTGATGCAGGGGAGAAGTTCACCAAATGGCCTGCCCGGCTCAGCTTGCACAGGAATCTCCACTGGCGCTCACTAGTTCTGCCTTGAACAGTTAACGTACAAATAAACAGCAGGGATGGGCCAGGAAGCTGAGACAGGGGCCCCCAGCAGTTCTCTTTGAGTTTGTTATTCTCATCCAGGCCGGGTTCATGCTTGCTAGAAGTCACCTTATGGCAGCTCTTTGGTGCCTTAAATTAAATCTCTCAATATGATTCTAGTGGACCAGAGTCCACAAACCTGAAGCCACCCTGACTGCCACGACTTGGCTTTCTTGGTGTTCATCTCAGTAATGAGGCAAAGGACTGACTGGAATTGGATATCCCCTTGGAATAAAAATTTTGGAAAGAAAAAGATGGACCAACAATAAATTATTCCAGGCAGGAAAGTTATCCCCTCTTCTGCCATCAGAAGCGTGTGAATTGCCCACATAACTAGTGTGACAGGGTCAGACCAGATGGCTACAGGAGAGTGCTCATATTGGGTCCCGGGAAGTGGGTGGGTGCAAGGCATGACTGCGGGAGCTCAACCGGAGCCGCGGGAAGAGGGGACCCGCCGCAGGACCGGGGAAGGGCGGCGCTGCTTGGGGCAGCCTGATTTCTAGAGCCGCCCCTGGCTGTGGGATTGCTAAGGAAATGCCTGTGGCATCAAACCTAAAACAGAGACGTCCCTTCAATGAAAGCGGCAGGCTCTTGGCATCTTCGAGGAGCTGGGGCCTGGTTTCCTGACTCTCGCTCCTGTCTCTCACTCCTGAATGCGGGTAAAACAGAAATTCTCCCCCAAGGAGTTCAGTCACAAATTTAATTACTGCTTATTTTTTTAATGAGCGTCATCAGCATGGAAGCATGTTTTGTTTCTGAGGGCAGTTATGTAACAAAAAAAAATCTACATTTACAAGTTGCACTTTCACAATAAAGAGATTGCATTACAGTACTTGTGTGAAGTGAATTGAAAAATACTATTGCTTTTGTTTATCATATTTACAGTGCAAATATTTGTAATAAAAATAATGTACACTTTGATTTCAATGACAACACAGAATACAATATATATGAAAATGTAGAAAAACATCCAAAATATTTAATTATTTTCAATTGATATTTGTAATAAAAATAATATAAAGTGAGCAATATAGACTTTGTATTCTGTGTTGTAACTGAAATCAATATATTTGAAAATGTAGAAAATATTTAATAAATAATAGAATATCAATTGAAATGTAACAGTGCGATTTAATCACAATTAATTTTCTTAATCACAATTCTTTTTTTTTAGTTAAGCGCATGAGTTACCTGGGATTAATAGACAGGCCTACTTTAAATCTTGTTAAACTATGTGGAATCTGTTTGGCCCACAAAAGGTTGTACTTAGGTGTCATAAGGTTGGGCACCACTGCGCTAGAAGGTTGCTGTCACAAGGTGGCTGTCCCTTTCCGGGTATGGATCGCAGCCCCATCAATGGCATAGTGAGCTCTCCTCTCCCCAGGTGTGGAAAATGATGGTCATGTGACTGGTGGGTCATGTGACCAATCAGACTTCTGGGGTAGACAAGGGAGATTTTGGGTGATGCAGAGGTTTGAGCTAGAGGAGTAGGATGGCTCCTGAGACACCGGTGGAGCAAAGCCTGCGGTGGTGTGACCAGGTTGTGGAGGGAGGCTGGAAGACTGCACCCAGCAGTGATGCCTGGGAGGAAGGGCTGTTATTGTGCATGTTCTGTTGTGAGTTCTGTTTCCTGAAAGACTTTGTTTCCGGCCTGGCTGGGACCACGGGGGAACACAGCACACGCCCTAGAAAGAGTGCTGTGAAGTCACTGGACTAAGAGGGAAGGGTTTAGGCTGGGAGGGCCACTGGAATCTGCATAAAGACTCCAACAAATTAGATCCCAGAAGGCGAATCATGTTTTAAATAGTTTATTCTGTGGAGAGTTACTGGGAGAGCCAGGAGACAAGTCAGGGTGGGGTGCTGTAGGGCCACCTCCTGCCATGAGGGGGAGCTTTGGAGGCAGGGTCCTCACCGCAGCTGCTCTGGTGCTGTGAGGCTGAGTCCATTAATGCTTGTCAAGCACTTTGCAATCCAGCTGGAAAGCCCTGAAGTGTTTGTATTTCAGCAGGGACTCATTTCAGTGACGTGTTGTAGCAAGTCCTCGAGACAGGACACTGGTGACACGAGTTGGTGGCCACACTAGTTGCCCCACGTCCTTGGAATGAAAGCTCCATGCTGGAACCAAGTTCTTTTGTCTGATTTTTCTTATCAGGCCTGGACCTCCCCTCAGTAGTTATTCCCAGGGAGAATTACAGGGTTTATGCAATATTAAATAGGTGAAGTGAAGGTGTAGTTAAGGGTGGACTGTCCACTCAATTCTTGCCCAGAGCAAGTGCGCCTGCTAGAACGTGCTCACTGGAGCGAGCCTCTCACTTTTGGATTTGCAAGCACCCGAGGTACACAGCAAAGCCTGAGCACATTGATGGGCAGGTTTGTCTGCACAGAGGACAGAAAAGATCTCTTTCTATAAGTCTATAATATAGAACTGAACTATTGTTGTATGTAAAGTAAATAAGGTTTTTAAATGTTTTAAGAAGCTTCATTTAAAATTAAATGAAAATGCATCTCTCCCTGGACCAGCCAGAACCCAGGCAGAGTGAGTGCCACTGAAAATCAGCTCGCGTGCCATAGGTTGCCTACCCCTGCTCTAGAATAATAGGACACAACTGCAGCAACAAATTCCACCTACAGCATATCATGAACCAATAATAAGCATTTACTACCCCATAGATGATCTTGGTCCTTAAGAATGCTAGCAGTTTGATAGTGGCAATTCATGAGACACCTAGCACCCATCTTATGCCTGTTTCAAGTTAGGGTCTCCTACTTCTACTTCCTTTTTAAAATAATTTCACTAAAGCTTATAGAGATGTGATTTGCACATTATCACCATTCTATTTGATAATGGGATTTCCTACAGACAACTTGGTGCAATACAACATTTGCTGTCCTGTGATGTTTTTAGGGGGAAGTCCATGATGCAGGTACAGTGGAATCTGTAGATGTTCTAGGATGGGGAATGAAGAGGTGTATGGGAGAGTCCTCAGGGAGGGACCATTTTCCAGAAAGAATGAAGGAGCATGAGGAAAATTGTGAATGGAAGTTTGTTAAATAGTAAGTGCAGGAGTCCTAGGTCAAGAAACATATGGGTCTCAAGGTAAAAAAATATGAAGTTAATAAAGTTAAAATGTAAACTTAACTTAAATCAACATTATAAATAAGAACATACCGGGTCAGACCAAAGGTCCATCTAGCCCAGTATCCAGTCTTCTGACAGTGGCCACTGCCAGGCATCCCAGAGGGAATGGTTGTTTGAGGGACCGTGTGCTCTGGCTGGCAGTTGGAGGCAGGTTTGAAAGCTCGAAGCCTCTGGTAATTGGCTGAGCCTTAATCAGTGGGCGGGGCATTCACTCAGGCCAGGGCTTTATAAAGCCGCGCACAAGCGACCAGGGAGCTTTGCGACCAGGGGCTGCTAACAGGGAGTTTCGCAAGGGAGTTTCGCAGGGGAGTGGGAAGGGAGCGGGAGTCCCTCGCCGGCCGTAACCCCTTCCCTGTGGCCCCCCCCTAAAATCCTAAAACCTATAAACCAAACCACATTCCAAAACTACTTTCCGTAAACCACCCTTTCACTAACTAGGAGACAATGCAGGCAGAAGCCCAGCAGCAGAGTGGGGGCTATCCAGTTTATTGCACTGACTGTCACATGTATGATTACCTGCCCTGTGGGCGGGTGGTGTATATGTGCGGTCGGTGCAAGGAGCTCCTGGCCCTCAGAGACCATGTACGGACTTTGGAGGCCAGGGTGGCGGAACTGGAGGAGCTGAGAGAGGCAGAGAGGTATGTTGATGAGGTGTGATGAAGTGATTCTGGCGGGACCCAACTGAGAGTGCCAAATCAGGACCAATTGCTTAAAATGGGCAGTCACAGCCCTAGGCTGGGGTTTTTCCACCTCTAAGGCAAACCAAACCAGCCAGACAAAAAGGACTTTGGTCTCACCCCACTGGCTAACCACAAGTCACACAAGCAATTTCCTTAGACACTCCAGTCTCCCAGCATCACCACCAGTGCACTTGTCCTGGGGATGAATGGTTATGAAAACCAACACCCCAGTAAAAGAAAAAGGTTCCCTCGATCCCAAAGGACCAAGCCCCAGACCCAGGTCAATATACACATCAGATCTTACCCACAAATCACGCTGTTGCCAATCCTTTAGAATCTAAAATCTAAAGGTTTATTTACAAAGGGAAAAAGGTAGAGACGAGAGGTAGAATTGGTTAAATGGAATCAATTACATACAGTAATGCCAAAGTTCTTAGTTCAGGCTTGCAGCAGTGATGGAGTAAACTGCAGGTTTAAATTAAGTCTCTGGAATACATCCCCCGCTGGAGGTGGAAAAACCCCAGCCTAGGGCTGTGACTGCCCATTTTAAGCAATTGGTCCTGATTTGGCACTCTCAGTTGGGTCCCGCCAGAATCGCTCCGTCACAGTGGCGTAGTCGGCAGGATTGAAGACAAGATGGAGATGCAGCATCAGCCTTATATAGGCTTTTCCAGGTGTAAGAATCTCTTTGTTCTCACTGTGGAAAATCCCAGCAAAATGGAGTCTGCAGTCACATGGACAAGTCTCTGCATACCTTGCTGAGTCACAAGGCGTGTCTGCCTTCTCTCCATGGGTCAATTGTGTAGCTGATGGTCCTTAATGGGCCATCAAACAGGCTAGGCAGAGCTAACACCAGCTTGTCTGGGAGGCTTCCCCCAGAAGCACAGCACAAACTTGAAATACAGACTGCATAGAGCCAACATTCATAACTTCAACTAAAAATGATACAGACATACAGACAGCATAATTATAACCAGCAACCCATAATCTGATCTTAGACACCTTAGATGACCCCCTTTACCTAAGATTTGGTGCCACTACAGGACCTTGGTTGCAACCCATGTTCTATCAGCAACCCATAATCTGATCTTAGACACCTTAGATGACCCCCTTTACCTAAGATTTGGTGCCACTACAGGACCTTGGTTGCAACCCATGTTCTATATGGTCCCAATTTATATCAATAACGTCACATGAGGCTTTCCGGGACACTGTAGAATTGTCCCACCTCCGCTTAGACAGTTCCTGTGCTGTTGAGGAGGAAGAAGGGCCCAGGGAAGTAGAGCAGTCAATGGGAGCAGAGGGAAACCTTCCCGTCGTTGGGACCCTCCTTCCAGATGGTGCTGGGGTTGCCTCTCGCACTGAGGTTGCCTCTCTGGGGGAGGGAACTCCAGTTTCTAGGAAAAGGCAGGTGTTAGTAATGGGAGATTCGATTATTAGAAACGTAGATAGCTGGGTCTGTGATGACCGGGAGAACCGTATGGTGACTTGCCTGCCTGGTGCGAAGGTTGCGGATCTCTCGAGGCATCTAGATAGACTTATGTGTAGTGCTGGGGAGGAGCCGGTGGTCGTGGTACATGTAGGTACCAATGACATAGGGAAGGGTAGGAGAGATGTCCTGGAAGCCAAATTTAGACTGCTAGGGAAGAGACTGAAATCCAGGACCTCTATGGTGGCATTTTCAGAAATGCTCCCAGTTCCACGCGCAGGGCCAGGTAGGCAGGCAGAGCTTCAGAGTCTCAATGCGTGGATGAGACGATGGTGTAGAGAGGAGGGGTTCACGTTCATTAGGAACTGGGGAAACTTCTGGGATGGGAGGAGCCTATACAGGAGAGATGGGCTCCACCTAAACCAAAGTGGAACCAGACTGCTGGCACTAAACATTAAAAAGGTTGTAGAGCAGTTTTTAAACTAGGAGATGGGGGAAAGCCGACTGCTGCAGAGGAGCGTGTGGATCGGACACAGACTTCTCTTAGGGGAGAGTCTGATGATAGAGAATCTCCAGGTTATAGTCAGGAGCAGAGGAATGAGAAGTATAATGTAAGGGCTGGATCAGATGATAAACAGTCACATAAAAAAGAATCTGGCACATCAGAAAAAGGCAGGCTAATAAACAGGGACAAGTTTTTAAAGTGCTTGTACACAAATGCCAGAAGTCTAAATAATAAGATGGGTGAACTAGAGTGCCTTGTGATAAAGGAGGATATAGATATAATAGGCATCACAGAAACCTGGTGGACTGAGAGCAATCAATGGGACACAATCATTCCGGGGTACAAAATATATCGGAAGGACAGAACAGGCCCTGCAGGGGGAGGAGTGGCACTATATGTTAAAGAAAGTGTAGATTCAAATGAAGTAAAAATCTTAAGTGAATCCATAGGTTCCATAGAGTCTCTATGGATAGAAATTGCATGCTCTAGTAAAAATATAACAGTAGGGATCTATTATCGACCACCTGACCAGGACAGTAATAGTGATGATGAAATGCTAAGGGAAATTAGAGAGGCTATCAAAATTAAGAACCCAATAATAGTGGGGGATTTCAATTATCCCCATATTGACTGGGAACATTTCACTTCAGGACGAAATGCAGAGATAAAATTTCTCGATACTTTAAATGACTGCTTCATGGAGCAGCTGGTACAGGAATCCACAAGGGGAGAGGTGACTCTAGATTTAATCCTGAGTGGAGCGCAGGAGCTGGTCCAAGAGGTAACTATAGCAGGACCGCTTGGAAATAGTGACCATAATACAATAGCATTCAACATCCCTGTGGTGGGAAGAACATCTCAACTGCCCAACACTGTGGCCTTTAATTTCAAAAGGGGGAACTATACAAAAATGAGGGGGTTAGTTAGACAAAAGTTAAAAGGTACAGTGACTAAAGTGAAATCCCTGCAAGTTGCGTGGGCCCTTTTTAAAGACACCATAATAGAGGCCCAACTTCAATGTATACCCCAAATTAAGAAAAACAGTAAAAGAACTAAAAAAGAGCCACCGTGGCTTAACAACCATGTAAAAGAAGCAGTGAGAGATAAAAAGACTTCCTTTAAAAAGTGGAAGTCAAATCCTAGTGAGGCAAATAGAAAGGAGCACAAACACTGCCAACTTAAGTGCAAGAGTGTAATAAGAAAAGCCAAAGAGGAGTTTGAAGAACGGCTAGTCAAAAACTCCAAAGGTAATAACAAAATGTTTTTTAAGTACATCAGAAGCAGGAAGCCTGCTAAACAACCAGTGAGGCCCCTTGATGATCAAAATTCAAAAGGAGCACTTAAAGATGATAAAGTCATTGCGGAGAAACTAAATGGATTCTTTGCTTCAGTCTTCACGGCTGAGGATGTTAAGGAGATTCCCAAACCTGAGCTGGCTTTTGTAGGTGACAAATCTGAGGAACTGTCACAGATTGAAGTGTCACTAGAGGAGGTTTTGGAATTAATTGATAAACTCAACATTAACAAGTCACCGGGACCAGACGGCATTCACCCAAGAGTTCTGAAAGAACTCAAATGTGAAGTTGCGGAACTATTAACTAAGGTTTGTAACCTGTCCTTTAAATCGGCTTCGGTACCCAATGACTGGAAGTTAGCTAATGTAACGCCAATATTTAAAAAGGGCTCTAGGGGTGATCCCGGCAATTACAGACCGGTAAGTCTAACGTCGGTACCGGGCAAATTAGTTGAAACAATAGTAAAGAATAAAATTGTCAGACACATAGAAAAACATAAACTGTTGAGCAATAGTCAACATGGTTTCTGTAAAGGGAAATCGTGTCTTACTAATCTATTAGAGTTCTTTGAAGGGGTCAACAAGCATGTGGACAAGGGGGATCTGGTGGACATAGTGTACTTAGATTTCCAGAAAGCCTTTGACAAGGTCCCTCACCAAAGGCTCTTACGTAAATTATGCTGTCATGGGATAAAAGGAAAGGTCCTTTCATGGATTGAGAACTGGTTAAAGGACAGGGAACAAAGGGTAGGAATTAATGGTAAATTCTCAGAATGGAGAGGGGTAACTAGTGGTGTTCCCCAAGGGTCAGTCCTAGGACCAATCCTATTCAATTTATTCATAAATGATCTGGAGAAAGGGGTAAACAGTGAGGTGGCAAAGTTTGCAGATGATACTAAACTACTCAAGATAGTTAAGACCAAAGCAGATTGTGAAGAACTTCAAAAAGATCTCACAAAACTAAGTGATTGGGCAACAAAATGGCAAATGAAATTTAATGTGGATAAATGTAAAGTAATGCACATTGGAAAAAATAACCCCAACTATACATACAACATGATGGGGGCTAATTTAGCTACAACGAGTCAGGAAAAAGAACTTGGAGTTATCGTGGATAGTTCTCTGAAGATGTCCACGCAGTGTGCAGAGGCGGTCAAAAAAGCAAACAGGATGTTAGGAATCATTAAAAAGGGGATAGAGAATAAGACTGAGAATATATTATTGCCCTTATATAAATCCATGGTACGCCCACATCTCGAATACTGTGTACAAATGTGGTCTCCTCACCTCAAAAAAGATATTCTAGCACTAGAAAAGGTTCAGAAAAGAGCAACTAAAATGATTAGGGGTTTAGAGAGGGTCCCATATGAGGAAAGATTAAAGAGGCTAGGACTCTTCAGTTTGGAAAAGAGAAGACTAAGGGGGGACATGACAGAGGTATATAAAATCATGAGTGAGGTTGAGAAAGTGGATAAGGAAAAGTTATTTACTTATTCCCATAATACAAGAACTAGGGGTCACCAAATGAAATTAATAGGCAGCAGGTTTAAAACAAATAAAAGGAAGTTCTTCTTCACGCAGCGCACAGTCAACTTGTGGAACTCCTTACCTGAGGAGGTTGTGAAGGCTAGGACTATAACAATGTTTAAAAGGGGACTGGATAAATTCATGGTGGCTAAGTCCATAAATGGCTATTAGCCAGGATGGGTAAGAATGGTGTCCCTAGCCTCTGTTCGTCAGAGGATGGAGACGGACGGCAGGAGAGAGATCACTTGATCATTGCCTGTTAGGTTCACTCCCTCAGGGGCACCTGGCATTGGCCACTGTCGGTAGACAGATACTGGGCTAGATGGACCTTTGGTCTGACCCAGTATGGCCTTTCTTATGTTCTTATATTCTTAATAATAATTGGAGATATACCAATCTCCTAGAACTGGAAGGGACCTTGAAAGGTCATCAAGTCCAGCCCCCTGCCTTCACTAGCAGGACCAATTTTTGCCCCAGATCCCTAAGTGGCCCCCTCAAGGATTGAACTCACAACCCTGGGTTTAGCAGGCCAATGCTCAAACCACTGAGCTATCCCTCCCCCAAAAGGATCTCATGAGGTCATCTAGTCTAACCCGCAGCTCAAATCAGGACCAACCCCCAGACAGATTTTTACCCCAGTTCACTTAATGACCCCCTGCAGGATTGAACTCACCACTCTAGATTTAGCAGGCCAATGCTGAAACCATTGAGCTATCCCTCCCCTATTAAGAATGAACACAAATCAGACATTAGGAATGGCAATATACAAAAACCTGTAGGCGAACACTTCAACCTCCCTGGCCACACAATAGCAGATCTTAAGGTGGCCATCCTACAGCAAAAAAACTTTAGGACCAGACTTCAAAGAGAAACTGCTGAGCTCCAGTTCATCTGCAAATTTAACACCATCAACTCAGGATTAAACAAAGACTGTGAATGGCTTGCCAATTACAGAACCAGTTTCTCCTCCCTTGGTTTTCACACCTCAACTGCTAGAACAGGGCCTCATCCTCCCTGATTGATCTAACCTCGTTATCTCTAGCTTGCTTCTTGCTTGCTTATATATACCTGCCCCTGGAAATTTCCACTACTTGCATCCGAAGAAGTGGGTATTCACCCACGAAAGCTCATGCTGCAAAACATCTGTTAGTCTATAAGGTGCCACGGGATTCTTTGCTGCTTCTAATGTTACAATAGCTCAGCAGAGAAGGACCGAGAATTTCTAATTCTGAGTTTCTTCACAGCTCACGAGTTCTTGAAACAGGAACTTCAGAAGGAACCAGCCCTTCAGCCTCAGCCCTGGAAGAAGTCACGTGTGGATCTGCAAGAGTCAAGCAATCAGACTAAGAAGTGTTGCATGAACTAAAGGAAATGGCAGACTGACCTAAGGTTGCCATCAAGTGCGTTTTTATTTGGGGGGAGGAGGGAAAGGCGGGCTGGCCCTACGTATTGTGTGCAGGCAGCATGGTTCTAGGGGGCAGCTGGTGTGTCAGACTGTGATTATTGCTTTTATTTTTCATTATTGTCAGTGTTCGATTGAAGAACTGTACGAGAGGAGATATTGCTGAATGCAAGGAATCTGGAAAGCACTGCAAGTCTCCTCTCGCTTGTTTGTTCAGTGTTATCGTTATACAAGAATACAGTGCAAAATAGCTTCACAAATAAAAACAGCAAAAAGGAGGAGTAGTCTCTCTCCCCCCCCCCTCACCTTTGCAAATTCTATAAAACTTTTAGAGAGGCTGTTAACATTAAGGTCACCCAATCATTAAATGCAAGACATGGAATAGCCAGAATATGCAGCTCAAGCTTAATATTGCCATAAGAACTCATGATTTTGTCACGAGTCTTGTGATTTTCGGGGTGTTTCTTAAAGCCCCAGCTGCTGGAGTCAAATGATCACTTGGGAAACTTTAAACAACCAACAACAACTCCAAAACTAACACTCTCTGGCCCTCCTGGTTGTGGAGAAAAACGAGAACATGAAACAAGCACACCCTGAAGGTCAAGAAACCAGATTGTAAAGAAGGAGACTCTGAACATTATTTAAAAGTTTCATGAATTTTTGGAGGGAGATGGGGGCTGATTTCTCATTTGAGTACCAGGGATTGGCGGATAGCAGGGTGGCTGGCAGAGAGGAGCGGATAGCAGGGTGTCTGACGGAGAGGAGCGGATAGCAGGGAGGCTGGTGGAGAGGAGCGGATAGCAGGGTGGCTGGCGGAGAGGAGCGGATAGCAGGGTGGCTGACGGAGAGGAGCGGATAGGAGGGTGGCTGACGGAGAGGAGCGGATAGCAGGGTGGCAGAAGGAGAGGAGCGGATAGCAGGGTGGCTGACGCAGCGGAGTGGATAGCAGGGTGGCTGACGCAGCGGAGCGGATAGCAGGGTGGCTGACACAGAGGAGCGGATAGCAGGGTGGCTGGCGAAGAGGAGCGGATAGCAGAGTGGCTGACTCAGAGGAGCGGATAGCAGGGTGGCGGACGGAGAGGAGCGGATAGCAGGGTGGCTGCAGGAAAGGAACGGATAGCAGGGTGGCTACATCAGGGGAGCGGATAGCAGGGTGGCTGACGTAGAGGAGCGGATAGCAGGGTGGCTGGCGGAGAGGAGCGGATAGCAGGGTGGCTGGCGGAGAGAAGCGGATAGCAGAGTGGCTGGCGGAGAGGAGCGGATAGCAGGGTGGCTGACGGAGAGAAGGGGATAGCAGGGTGGCTGGTGGAGAGGTGCGGATAGCAGAGCGGCTGGTAGAGAGCAGCGGATACCAGAGTATTTGACGGAGAGGAGCGGATAACAGGGTGGATGGCGGAGAGGAGCGGATAGCAGGGTCGCTGGCGGAGAGGAGCGGATAGCAGGGTCGCTGGAGGAGAGGAGCGGATAGCAGGGTGGCTGCCGGAGAGGAGCGGATAGCAGAGTGGCTGGCGGAGAGGAGCTGATAGCAGGGTGGCTGACACAGAGGAGCAGATAGCAGGGTCACTGGCGGAGAGGAGCGGATAGCAGAGTGCCTGAAGCAGAGGAGCAGATAGAAGGGTGGCTGGCGGAGAGGAGCGGATAGCAGGGTGGCTGGCGGAGAGGAGCGGAGACCAGGGTGGGTGACACAGAGGAGCGGATAGCAGGGTGGCTGGCGGAGAGGAGCGGACAATACGGTGGCTGACGCAGAGGAGCGGATAGCAGAGTGGCTGGCGGAGAGGAGTGGATAGCAGAGTGGCTGACACAGAAGAGCGGATAGCAGGGTCGCTGGCGGAGAGGAGAGGAGAGCAGGGTCGCTGGCGGAGAGAAGCGGATAGCAGGGTGGCTGGCGGAGAGGAGCGGATAGCAGAGTGGCTGGCGGAGAGGAGCTGATAGCAGGGTGGGTGACACAGAGGAGCGGAAAGCAGGGTGGCTGGCGGAGGGGAGCGGATAGCAGAGTGGCTGGCGAAGAGGAGCGGATAGCAGAGTGGCTGGCGAAGAGGAGCGGATAGCAGAGTGGCTGGCGGAGAGGAGCGGATAGCAGGGTGGCTGGCGGAGAGGAGCGGATAGCAGAGTGGCTGGCGAAGAGGAGCGGATAGCATAGTGGCTGGTGAAGAGGAGCGGATAGCAGGGTGGCTGGCGGAGAGGAGAGGATAGCAGAGTGGCTGGCGGAGAAAAGCGGATAGCTGGGTGGCTGACTCAGAGGAGCGGATAGAAGGGTGGCTGACTCAGAGGAGAGGATAGAAGGGTGGCTGACTCAGAGGAGCGGATAGCAGGGTCGCTGGCGGAGAGGAGCGGATAGCAGGGTGGCTGGCGGAGAGGAGCGGATAGCAGGGTGGTTGGCGGAGAGGAGCAGATATCAGAGTGGCTGGCGAAGAGGAGCGGATAGCAGAGTGGCTGGTGAAGAGGAGCGGATAGCAGAGTGGCTGACGGAGAGGAGCAGACAACACGGTGGCTGATGCAGAGGAGCAGATAGCAGAGTGGCTGGCGGAGAGGAGTGGATAGCAGGGTGGCTGACACAGAGGAGCAGATAGCAGGGTGGCTGGCGGAGAGGAGCGGATTGCAGAGTGGCTGACACAGAGGAGCGGATAGCATGGTGGCTGGAAGACAGGATCGGATAGCAGGATGGCTGACGGAGAGGAGCGGATAGCAGGGTGGCTGGCGTAGAGGAGCGGATAGCAGGGTGGCTGGCAGAGAGGAACGGATAGCAGTGTGGCTGACTCAGAGGAGCAGATAGCAGGGTGGCTGATGGAGAAGAGCGGATAGCAGAGTGGCTAGCGGAGAGGAGCTGATAGCATGGTGGCTGACGGAGGGGAGCGGATAGCAGGGTCGCTGACACAGAGGAGCAGATAGCAGGGTGGCTACCGTAGAGGAGCGGATAGCAGGGTGGCTGACTCAAAGGAGCGGATAGCAGGGTGGCTGACGGAGAGAATCGGATAGCAGGGTGGTTGACACAGAGGATCGGATAGCAGGGTGGCTGGCGGAAAGGAGCGGATAGCAGGGTGACTGACACAGAGGATCGGAAAGCAGGGTGGCTGTCGGAGAGAAGCGGATAGCAGAGTGGTTGGCGGAGAGGAGCAGATAGCAGCGTGGCTGGCGGAGAGGAGCGGATAGCAGGGTGGCTAACGCAGAGGAGCGGATAGCATGGTGGCTGGCGGAGAGGAACGGATAGCAGGGTGGCTGGCGTAGAGGAGCGGATAGCAGGGTGGCTGGCGGAGAGGAGCGGATAGCAGGGTGGCTGACCGAGAGAATCGGATAGCAGAGTGGCTGACACAGAGGAGCGGATAGCATGGTGGCTGAGGGAGAGGAGCGGATAGCAGGGTCGCTGACACAGAGGAGCGGATAGCAGGGCGGCTGGCGGAGAGGAGCTGATAGCAGGGTGGCTGGCAGAAAGGAGCGGATAGCAGGGTGGCTGACACAGAGGATCGGATAGCAGGGTGGCTGTCGGAGAGGAGCGGATAGCAGAGTGGTTGGCGGAGAGGAGCGGATAGCAGAGTGGCTGACGCAGAGAAGCGGATAGCAGGGTGGCTGGCGGAGAGGAGCAGATAGCAGAGTGGCTGGCGAAGAGGAGCGGATAGCAGAGTGGCTGGTGAAGAGGAGCGGATAGCAGGGTGGCTGGCGGAGAGGAGCGGATAGCAGTGTGGCTGGCGGAGAGGAGCGGATAGCAGGGTGGCTGACGGAGAGAATCGGATAGCAGAGTGGGTGACGCACAGGAGCGGATAGCAGGGTGGCTGGCGGAGAGGAGCAGACAACACGGTGGCTGACGCAGAGGAGCGGATAGCAGAGTGGCTTGCAGAGAGGAGTGGATAGCAGGGTGCCTGACACAGAGGAGCGGATAGCAGGGTGGCTGGCGGAGAGGAGCGGATTGCAGAGTGGGTGACACAGAGGAGCGGATAGCAGGGTGGCTGGCAGACAGGAGCGGATAGCAGGATGGCTGACGGAGAGGAGCGGATAGCAGGGTGGCTGACACAGAGGAGCGGATATCAGGGTGGCTGGCGGAGAGGAGCGCATTGCAGAGTCGCTGGCGGAGAGGAGCGGACAGCAGAGTGGTTGGCGAAGAGGAGCGGATAGCAGGGTGGCTGACGCAGAGCAGCGGATAGCAGAGTAGCTGACGCAGAGGAGCGAATAGCAGGGTGGCTGGCGGAGAGGAGCGGATAACAGGGTGGCTGGCGGAGAGGAGCGGATAGCAGGGTGGCTGACCGAGAGAATCAGATAGCAGAGTGGCTGACACAGAGGAGCGGATAGCATGGTGACTGATGGAAAGGAGCGGATAGCAGGGTCGCTGACACAGAGGAGCGGATAGCAGGGTGGCTGGCGGAGAGGAACGGATAGCAGGGTGGCTGGCGGAGAGGAGCGGATAGCAGGGTGGCTGACACAGAGGAGCGGATAGCAGAGTGGCAGACACAGAGGAGCGGATAGCATGGTGGCTGACGGAGAGGAGCGGATAGCAGGGTCGCTGACACAGAGGAGCGGATAGCAGGGTGGCTGGCGGAGAGGAGCGGATAGCAGGGTGGCTGGCGGACAGGAGCGGATAGTAGGGTGGCTGACACAGAGGATCAGATAGCAGGCTTGTTGACACAGAGGAACGGATAGCAGGGTGGCTGGCGGAGAGGAGCGGACAGCAGGGTGGCTGGCAGAGAGGAGAGGAAAGCAGAGAGGCTGGCGGTTAAAAGCGGATAGCTGGGTGGCTGACTCAGAGGAGCGGATAGAAGGGTGGCTGACTCAGAGGAGCGGATAGCATGGTGGCTGACGGAGAGGAGCGGATAGCAGGGTCGCTGACACAGAGGAGCAGATAGCAGGGTGGCTAGCGTAGAGGAGCGGATAGCAGGGTGGCTGACTCAAAGGAGCGGATAGCAGGGTGGCTGACGGAGAGAATCGGATAGCAGGGTGGTTGACACAGAGGATCGGATAGCAGGGTGGCTGGCGGAAAGGAGCGGATAGCAGGGTGACTGACACAGAGGATCGGAAAGCAGGGTGGCTGTCGGAGAGGAGCGGATAGCAGAGTGGTTGGCGGAGAGGAGCAGATAGCAGCGTGGCTGGCGGAGAGGAGCGGATAGCAGGGTGGCTGACGCAGAGGAGCGGATAGCATGGTGGCTGGCGGAGAGGAACGGATAGCAGGGTGGCTGGCATAGAGGAGCGGATAGCAGGGTGGCTGGCGGAGAGGAGCGGATAGCAGGGTGGCTGACCGAGAGAATCGGATAGCAGAGTGGCTGACACAGAGGAGCGGATAGCATGGTGGCTGAGGGAGAGGAGCGGATAGCAGGGTCGCTGACACAGAGGAGCGGATAGCAGGGCGGCTGGCGGAGAGGAGCTGATAGCAGGGTGGCTGGCAGAAAGGAGCGGATAGCAGGGTGGCTGACACAGAGGATCGGATAGCAGGGCGGCTGGCGGAGAGGAGCTGATAGCAGGGTGGCTGGCAGAAAGGAGCGGATAGCAGGGTGGCTGACACAGAGGAGCGGATAACAGGGTGGCTGGCGGAGAGGAGCGGATTGCAGAGTGGCTGACACAGAGGAGCGGATAGCAGGGTGGCTGGCAGACAGGAGCGGATAGCAGGATGGCTGACGGAGAGGAGCGGATAGCAGGGTGGCTGACACAGAGGAGCGGATAGCAGGGTGGCTGGCGGAGAGGAGCGCATTGCAGAGTCGCTGGCGGAGAGGAGCGGATAGCAGAGTGGTTGGCGAAGAGGAGCGGATAGCAGGGTGGCTGACGCAGAGCAGCGGATAGCAGAGTAGCTGACGCAGAGGAGCGAATAGCAGGGTGGCTGGCGGAGAGGAGCGGATAACAGGGTGGCTGGCGGAGAGGAGCGGATAGCAGGGTGGCTGACCGAGAGAATCAGATAGCAGAGTGGCTGACACAGAGGAGCGGATAGCATGGTGACTGATGGAAAGGAGCGGATAGCAGGGTCGCTGACACAGAGGAGCGGATAGCAGGGTGGCTGGCGGAGAGGAACGGATAGCAGGGTGGCTGGCGGAGAGGAGCGGATAGCAGGGTGGCTGACACAGAGGAGCGGATAGCAGAGTGGCAGACACAGAGGAGCGGATAGCATGGTGGCTGACGGAGAGGAGCGGATAGCAGGGTCGCTGACACAGAGGAGCGGATAGCAGGGTGGCTGGCGGAGAGGAGCGGATAGCAGGGTGGCTGGCGGACAGGAGCGGATAGTAGGGTGGCTGACACAGAGGATCAGATAGCAGGCTTGTTGACACAGAGGAACGGATAGCAGGGTGGCTGGCGGAGAGGAGCGGACAGCAGGGTGGCTGGCAGAGAGGAGCGGAAAGCAGAGAGGCTGGCGGAGAAAAGCGGATAGCTGGGTGGCTGACTCAGAGGAGCGGATAGAAGGGTGGCTGACTCAGAGGAGCGGATAGCATGGTGGCTGACGGAGAGGAGCGGATAGCAGGGTGGCTGACACAGAGGAGCGGATAGCAGAGTGGCAGACACAGAGGAGCAGATAGCATGGTGGCTGACGGAGAGGAGCGGATAGCAGGGTCGCTGACACAGAGGAGCGGATAGCAGGGTGGCTGGCGGAGAGGAGCGGATAGCAGGGTGGCTGGCGGACAGGAGCGGATAGTAGGGTGGCTGACACAGAGGATCAGATAGCAGGCTTGTTGACACAGAGGAACGGATAGCAGGGTGGCTGGCGGAGAGGAGCGGACAGCAGGGTGGCTGGCAGAGAGGAGCGGAAAGCAGAGAGGCTGGCGGAGAAAAGCGGATAGCTGGGTGGCTGACTCAGAGGAGCGGATAGAAGGGTGGCTGACTCAGAGGAGCGGATAGCAGGGTCGCTGGCGGAGAGGAGCGGATAGCAGGGTGGCTGACACATAGGAGCGGATAGCAGTGTCGCTTTCGGAGAGGAGCAGATAGCAAGGTGGCTGGCGGAAAGGAGCGGATAGCAGGGTGGCTGGCGGAGAGGAACGGATAGCAGGGAGGCTGGCGGAGAGGAGCTGATAGCACGGTGACAGACACAGAGGAGCGGATAGCAGGGTAACTGGCGAAGAGGAGCAGATAGCAGGGTGGCTGACACAGAGGAGCGGATAGCAGGGTCGCTGGCGGAGAGGAGCGGATAGCAGGGTGGCTGGCGGAGAGGAGCGGATAGCAGGGTGGCTGGCGGAGAGGTGCGGATAGCAGAGTGGCTGGCGGAGAGGAGCTGATAGCAGGGTGGGTGATACAGAGGAGCGGATAGCAGGGTCAGTGGCGGAGAGGAGCGGATAGCAGAGTGGCTGACGCAGAGGAGCGGATAGCAGAGTGGCTGACGTAGAGGAGCGAATAGCAGGGTGGCTGGCGGAGAGAAGCGGATAACAGGGTGGCTAGCGGAGAGGAGCGGATAGCAGGGTTGCTGACACAGAGGAACGGATAGCAGGGTGGCTGGCGGAGAGGAGCGGACAGCAGGGTGGATGGCGGAGAGGAGCGGATAGAAGAGTGGCTGGCGGAGAAAAGCGGATAGCTGGGTGGCTGGCAGACAGGAGCGGATAGCAGGATGGCTGACGGAGAGGAGCGGATAGCAGGGTGGCTGGCGGAGAGGAGCGGATAGCAGGGTGGCTGGCGGACAGGAGCGGATAGTAGGGTGGCTGACACAGAGGATCAGATAGCAGGCTGGTTGACACAGAGGAACGGATAGCAGGATGGCTGGCGGAGAGGAGCGGAAAGCAGAGTGGCTGGCGGAGAAAAGCGGATAGCTGGGTGGCTGACTCAGAGGAGCGGATAGCAGGGTGGCTGGCGGAGAGGAGCGGATAGCAGGGTGGCTGACACAGAGGAGCGGATAGCAGGGTAACTGGCGAAGAGGAGCGGATAGCAGGGTGGCTGGCGGAGAGGAACGGATAGCAGGGTGGCTGGCGGAGAGGAGCTGATAGCAGGGTGGCTGACACAGAGGAGCGGATAGCAGGGTAACTGGCGAAGAGGAGCAAATAGCAGAGTGGCTGACGCAGAGGAGCGGATAGCAGGGTGGCTGGCGGAGAGGAGCGGATAGCAGGGTGGCTGACACAGAGGAGCGGATAGCAGGGTCGCTGGCGGAGAGGAACGGATAGCAGGGTCGCTGGCGGAGAGGAGCGGATAGCAGGGTGGCTGGCGGAGAGGAGCGGATAGCAGGGTGGCTGGCGGAGAGGAGCGGATAGCAGAGTGGCTGGCGGAGAGGAGCTGATAGCAGGGTGGCTGACACAGAGGAGCGGAAAGCAGGGTCACTGGCGGAGAGGAGCGGATAGCAGAGTGGCTGACGCAGAGGAGCGGATAGCAGAGTGGCTGACGTAGAGGAGCGGATAACAGGGTGGCTAGCGGAGAGGAGCGGATAGCAGGGTGGCTGACACAGAGGAACGGATAGCAGGGTGGCTGGCGGAGAGGAGCGGACAGTAGTGTGGCTGGCGGAGAGGAGCGGACAGAAGAGTGGCTGGCGGAGAAAAGCGGATAGCTGGGTGGCTGACACAGAGGAGCGGATAGCAGGGTGGCTGGCAGACAGGAGCGGATAGCAGGATGGCTGACGGAGAGGAGCGGATAGCAGGGTGGCTGACACAGAGGAGCGGATAGCAGGGTGGCTGGCGGAGAGGAGAGGATTGCAGAGTGGCTGGCGGAGAGGAGCGGATATCAGAGTGGTTGGCGAAGAGAAGCGGATAGCAGGGTGGCTGGCGGAGAGGAGCGGATAACAGGGTGGCTGACGCAGAGGAGCGGATAGCATGGTGGCTGACGGAGAGGAGCGGATAGCAGCGTGGCTGGCGGAGAGGAGCGGATAGCAGGGCGGCTGGCGGAAAGGAGCGGATAGCAGGGTGGCTGACACAGAGGATCCGATAGCAGGGTGGCTGTCGGAGAGGAGCGGATAGCAGAGTGGTTGGCGGAGAGGAGCGGATAGCAGAGTGGCTGACACAGAGGAGCGTATAGCAGCGTGGCTGGAGGAGAGGAGCGGATAGCAGGGTGGCTGACGCAGAGGAGTGGATAGCAGGGTGGCTGGCAGAGAGGAGCGGATAGCAGTGTGGCTGACTCAGAGGAGCAGATAGCAGGGTGGCTGACGGAGAGGAGCGGATAGCAGAGTGGCTGGCGGAGAGGAGCTGATAGAAGGGTGGTTGACACAGAGGAGCGGATAGAAGGGTCACTGGCGGAGAGGAGCGGATAGCAGAGTGGCTGACGCAGAGGAGCGGATAGCATGATGGCTGACGGAGAGGAGCGGATAGCAGTGTCGCTGACACAGAGGAGTGGATAGCAGGGTGGCTGGTGGAGAGGAACGGATAGCAGGGTGGCTGGCGGAGAAGAGCGGATAGCAGGGTGGCTGACAAAGAGGATCGGATAGCAGGGTGGCTGTCGGAGAGAAGCGGATAGCAGAGTGGTTGGCGGAGAGGAGCGGATAGCAGAGTGCCTGACGCAGAGGAGCGGATAGCAGCGTGGCTGGCGGAGAGGAGCGGATAGCAGGGTGGCTGAGGCAGAGGAGCGGATAGCAGGGTGGCTGGCAGAGAGGAGCGGATAGCAGCCTGGCTGACTCAGAGGAGCAGATAGCAGAGTGGCTGACGGAGAGGAGCGGATAGCAGAGTGGCTGGCGGAGAGGAGCGGATAGCAGGGTGGCTGACGCAGAAGAGCGGATAGCATGGTGGCTGACGGAGAGGAGCGGATAGCAGGGTCGCTGACACAGAGGAGCGGATAGCAGGGTGGCTGGCGAAGAGGAGCGGATAGCAGGGTGGCTGGCGGAGAGGAGCGGATAGCAGAGTGGCTGACCGAGAGAATCGGATAGCAGAGTGGCTGACACAGAGGAGCGGATAGCATGGTGGCTGAGGGAGAGGAGCGGATAGCAGGGTCGCTGACATAGAGGAGCGGATAGCAGCGTGGTTGGCGGAGAGGAGCGGATAGCAGGGTGGCTGGCGGAAATGAGCGGATAGCAGGGTGGCTGACACAGAGGATCCGATAGCAGGGTGGCTGTCGGAGAGGAGCGGATAGCAGAGTGGTTGGCGGAGAGGAGCGGATAGCAGAGTGGCTGACACAGAGGAGCGGATAGCAGCGTGGCTGGAGGAGAGGAGCGGATAGCAGGGTGGCTGACGCAGAGGAGCGGATAGCAGGGTGGCTGGCAGGGAGGAGCGGATAGCATTGTGGCTGACTCAGAGGAGCAGATAGCAGGGTGGCTGACGGAGAGGAGCGGATAGCAGAGTGGCTGGAGGAGAGGAGCGGATAGCAGGGTGGGTGACACAGAGGAGCGGATAGAAGGGTCACTGGCGGAGAGGAGCGGATAGCAGAGTGGCTGACGCAGAGGAGCGGATAGCAGGGTGGCTGGCGGAGAGGAGCGGATAGCAGAGGGGCTGGCAAAGAGAGCGGATAGCAGAGTGGCTGGTGAAGAGGAGCGGATAGCAGGGTGGCTAACACAGAGGAGCGGATAGCAGGGTCGCTGACACAGAGGAGCGGATAGCAGGGTGGCTGGCGGAGAGGAACGGATAGCAGGGTGGCTGACACAGAGGATCGGATAGCAGCGTGGCTGGCGGAGAGGAGCGGATGGCAGGGTGGCTGTCGGAGAGGAGCGGATAGCAGAGTGGTTGGCGGAGAGGAGCGGATAGCAGAGTGGCTGACGCAGAGGAGCGGATAGCAGCGTGGCTGGCGGAGAGGAGCGGATAGCAGGGTGGCTGAGGCAGAGGAGCGGATAGCAGAGTGACTGACTCAGAGGAGCGGATAGCAGGGTGGCTGGCGAAGAGGAGCGGATAGCAGAGTGACTGACTCAGAGGAGCGGATAGCAGGGTGGCGCACGGAGAGGAGCGGATAGCAGGGTGGCTGACGTAGAGGAGCGGATAGCAGGGTGGCTGGCGGATAGGAGCGGAAAGCAGGGTGGCTGACTCAGAGGAGCGGATAGCAGTGTCGCTGACGGAGAGGAGAGAATAGCAGGGTGGCTTGTGGAGATGTGCGGATAGCAGAGCGGCTGGCGGAGAGCAGCGGATAGCAGGGTGGCTGACGGAGAGGAGCGGATAGCAGGGTGTCTGGCGGAGAGGAACGGATAGCAGGGTGGCTGGCGGAGAGGAGCGGATAGCAGGGTGGCTGGCGGAGTGGAGCGGATAGCAGAGTGGCTGACACATAGGACTGGACAGAAGGGTGGCTGACTCAGAGGAGCGGATAGTAGGGTCGCTGGCGGAGAGGAGCGGATAGCAGGGTGGCTGGCGGATAGGAGCGGATAGCGGAGTGGCTGACGCAGACGAGCGGATAGCAGCGTGGCTGGCGGAGAGGAGTGGATAGCAGGGTGGCTGACACAGAGGAGCGGATAGCAGGGTGGCTGGCGGAGAGGAGCGGATAGCAGAGTGGCTGGCGAAGAGGAGCGAATAGCAGAGTGGCTGGTGAAGAGGAGCGGATAGCAGGGTGGCTGGCGGAGAGGAGCGGATAGCAGGGTGGCTGGCGGAGAGGAGCGGATAGCAGGGTGGCTGACGGAGAGGAGCGGATAGCAGGGTCGCTGACACAGAGGAGCGGATAGCAGGGTGGCTGGCGGAGAGGAGCGGATAGCAGGGTCGCTGACACAGAGGAGCGGATAGCAGGGTGGCTGGCGGAGAGGAGCGGATAGCAGGGTGGCTGGCGGACAGGAGCGGATAGTAGGGTGGCTGACACAGAGGATCAGATAGCAGGCTTGTTGACACAGAGGAACGGATAGCAGGGTGGCTGGCGGAGAGGAGCGGACAGCAGGGTGGCTGGCAGAGAGGAGCGGAAAGCAGAGAGGCTGGCGGAGAAAAGCGGATAGCTGGGTGGCTGACTCAGAGGAGCGGATAGAAGGGTGGCTGACTCAGAGGAGCGGATAGCATGGTGGCTGACGGAGAGGAGCGGATAGCAGGGTGGCTGACACAGAGGAGCGGATAGCAGAGTGGCAGACACAGAGGAGCAGATAGCATGGTGGCTGACGGAGAGGAGCGGATAGCAGGGTCGCTGACACAGAGGAGCGGATAGCAGGGTGGCTGGCGGAGAGGAGCGGATAGCAGGGTGGCTGGCGGACAGGAGCGGATAGTAGGGTGGCTGACACAGAGGATCAGATAGCAGGCTTGTTGACACAGAGGAACGGATAGCAGGGTGGCTGGCGGAGAGGAGCGGACAGCAGGGTGGCTGGCAGAGAGGAGCGGAAAGCAGAGAGGCTGGCGGAGAAAAGCGGATAGCTGGGTGGCTGACTCAGAGGAGCGGATAGAAGGGTGGCTGACTCAGAGGAGCGGATAGCAGGGTCGCTGGCGGAGAGGAGCGGATAGCAGGGTGGCTGACACATAGGAGCGGATAGCAGTGTCGCTTTCGGAGAGGAGCAGATAGCAAGGTGGCTGGCGGAAAGGAGCGGATAGCAGGGTGGCTGGCGGAGAGGAACGGATAGCAGGGAGGCTGGCGGAGAGGAGCTGATAGCACGGTGACAGACACAGAGGAGCGGATAGCAGGGTAACTGGCGAAGAGGAGCAGATAGCAGGGTGGCTGACACAGAGGAGCGGATAGCAGGGTCGCTGGCGGAGAGGAGCGGATAGCAGGGTCGCTGGCGGAGAGGAGCGGATAGCAGGGTGGCTGGCGGAGAGGAGCGGATAGCAGGGTGGCTGGCGGAGAGGTGCGGATAGCAGAGTGGCTGGCGGAGAGGAGCTGATAGCAGGGTGGGTGATACAGAGGAGCGGATAGCAGGGTCAGTGGCGGAGAGGAGCGGATAGCAGAGTGGCTGACGCAGAGGAGCGGATAGCAGAGTGGCTGACGTAGAGGAGCGAATAGCAGGGTGGCTGGCGGAGAGAAGCGGATAACAGGGTGGCTAGCGGAGAGGAGCGGATAGCAGGGTTGCTGACACAGAGGAACGGATAGCAGGGTGGCTGGCGGAGAGGAGCGGACAGCAGGGTGGATGGCGGAGAGGAGCGGATAGAAGAGTGGCTGGCGGAGAAAAGCGGATAGCTGGGTGGCTGACACAGAGGAGCGGATAGCAGGGTGGCTGGCAGACAGGAGCGGATAGCAGGATGGCTGACGGAGAGGAGCGGATAGCAGGGTGGCTGGCGGAGAGGAGCGGATAGCAGGGTGGCTGGCGGACAGGAGCGGATAGTAGGGTGGCTGACACAGAGGATCAGATAGCAGGCTGGTTGACACAGAGGAACGGATAGCAGGATGGCTGGCGGAGAGGAGCGGAAAGCAGAGTGGCTGGCGGAGAAAAGCGGATAGCTGGGTGGCTGACTCAGAGGAGCGGATAGCAGGGTGGCTGGCGGAGAGGAGCGGATAGCAGGGTGGCTGACACAGAGGAGCGGATAGCAGGGTAACTGGCGAAGAGGAGCGGATAGCAGGGTGGCTGGCGGAGAGGAACGGATAGCAGGGTGGCTGGCGGAGAGGAGCTGATAGCAGGGTGGCTGACACAGAGGAGCGGATAGCAGGGTAACTGGCGAAGAGGAGCAAATAGCAGAGTGGCTGACGCAGAGGAGCGGATAGCAGGGTGGCTGGCGGAGAGGAGCGGATAGCAGGGTGGCTGACACAGAGGAGCGGATAGCAGGGTCGCTGGCGGAGAGGAACGGATAGCAGGGTCGCTGGCGGAGAGGAGCGGATAGCAGGGTGGCTGGCGGAGAGGAGCGGATAGCAGGGTGGCTGGCGGAGAGGAGCGGATAGCAGAGTGGCTGGCGGAGAGGAGCTGATAGCAGGGTGGCTGACACAGAGGAGCGGAAAGCAGGGTCACTGGCGGAGAGGAGCGGATAGCAGAGTGGCTGACGCAGAGGAGCGGATAGCAGAGTGGCTGACGTAGAGGAGCGGATAGCAGGGTGGCTGGCGGAGAGAAGCGGATAACAGGGTGGCTAGCGGAGAGGAGCGGATAGCAGGGTGGCTGACACAGAGGAACGGATAGCAGGGTGGCTGGCGGAGAGGAGCGGACAGTAGTGTGGCTGGCGGAGAGGAGCGGACAGAAGAGTGGCTGGCGGAGAAAAGCGGATAGCTGGGTGGCTGACACAGAGGAGCGGATAGCAGGGTGGCTGGCAGACAGGAGCGGATAGCAGGATGGCTGACGGAGAGGAGCGGATAGCAGGGTGGCTGACACAGAGGAGCGGATAGCAGGGTGGCTGGCGGAGAGGAGAGGATTGCAGAGTGGCTGGCGGAGAGGAGCGGATATCAGAGTGGTTGGCGAAGAGAAGCGGATAGCAGGGTGGCTGGCGGAGAGGAGCGGATAACAGGGTGGCTGACGCAGAGGAGCGGATAGCATGGTGGCTGACGGAGAGGAGCGGATAGCAGCGTGGCTGGCGGAGAGGAGCGGATAGCAGGGCGGCTGGCGGAAAGGAGCGGATAGCAGGGTGGCTGACACAGAGGATCCGATAGCAGGGTGGCTGTCGGAGAGGAGCGGATAGCAGAGTGGTTGGCGGAGAGGAGCGGATAGCAGAGTGGCTGACACAGAGGAGCGTATAGCAGCGTGGCTGGAGGAGAGGAGCGGATAGCAGGGTGGCTGACGCAGAGGAGTGGATAGCAGGGTGGCTGGCAGAGAGGAGCGGATAGCAGTGTGGCTGACTCAGAGGAGCAGATAGCAGGGTGGCTGACGGAGAGGAGCGGATAGCAGAGTGGCTGGCGGAGAGGAGCTGATAGAAGGGTGGTTGACACAGAGGAGCGGATAGAAGGGTCACTGGCGGAGAGGAGCGGATAGCAGAGTGGCTGACGCAGAGGAGCGGATAGCATGATGGCTGACGGAGAGGAGCGGATAGCAGTGTCGCTGACACAGAGGAGTGGATAGCAGGGTGGCTGGTGGAGAGGAACGGATAGCAGGGTGGCTGGCGGAGAAGAGCGGATAGCAGGGTGGCTGACAAAGAGGATCGGATAGCAGGGTGGCTGTCGGAGAGAAGCGGATAGCAGAGTGGTTGGCGGAGAGGAGCGGATAGCAGAGTGCCTGACGCAGAGGAGCGGATAGCAGCGTGGCTGGCGGAGAGGAGCGGATAGCAGGGTGGCTGAGGCAGAGGAGCGGATAGCAGGGTGGCTGGCAGAGAGGAGCGGATAGCAGCCTGGCTGACTCAGAGGAGCAGATAGCAGAGTGGCTGACGGAGAGGAGCGGATAGCAGAGTGGCTGGCGGAGAGGAGCGGATAGCAGGGTGGCTGACGCAGAAGAGCGGATAGCATGGTGGCTGACGGAGAGGAGCGGATAGCAGGGTCGCTGACACAGAGGAGCGGATAGCAGGGTGGCTGGCGAAGAGGAGCGGATAGCAGGGTGGCTGGCGGAGAGGAGCGGATAGCAGAGTGGCTGACCGAGAGAATCGGATAGCAGAGTGGCTGACACAGAGGAGCGGATAGCATGGTGGCTGAGGGAGAGGAGCGGATAGCAGGGTCGCTGACATAGAGGAGCGGATAGCAGCGTGGTTGGCGGAGAGGAGCGGATAGCAGGGTGGCTGGCGGAAATGAGCGGATAGCAGGGTGGCTGACACAGAGGATCCGATAGCAGGGTGGCTGTCGGAGAGGAGCGGATAGCAGAGTGGTTGGCGGAGAGGAGCGGATAGCAGAGTGGCTGACACAGAGGAGCGGATAGCAGCGTGGCTGGAGGAGAGGAGCGGATAGCAGGGTGGCTGACGCAGAGGAGCGGATAGCAGGGTGGCTGGCAGGGAGGAGCGGATAGCATTGTGGCTGACTCAGAGGAGCAGATAGCAGGGTGGCTGACGGAGAGGAGCGGATAGCAGAGTGGCTGGAGGAGAGGAGCGGATAGCAGGGTGGGTGACACAGAGGAGCGGATAGAAGGGTCACTGGCGGAGAGGAGCGGATAGCAGAGTGGCTGACGCAGAGGAGCGGATAGCAGGGTGGCTGGCGGAGAGGAGCGGATAGCAGAGGGGCTGGCAAAGAGAGCGGATAGCAGAGTGGCTGGTGAAGAGGAGCGGATAGCAGGGTGGCTAACACAGAGGAGCGGATAGCAGGGTCGCTGACACAGAGGAGCGGATAGCAGGGTGGCTGGCGGAGAGGAACGGATAGCAGGGTGGCTGACACAGAGGATCGGATAGCAGCGTGGCTGGCGGAGAGGAGCGGATGGCAGGGTGGCTGTCGGAGAGGAGCGGATAGCAGAGTGGTTGGCGGAGAGGAGCGGATAGCAGAGTGGCTGACGCAGAGGAGCGGATAGCAGCGTGGCTGGCGGAGAGGAGCGGATAGCAGGGTGGCTGAGGCAGAGGAGCGGATAGCAGAGTGACTGACTCAGAGGAGCGGATAGCAGGGTGGCTGGCGAAGAGGAGCGGATAGCAGAGTGACTGACTCAGAGGAGCGGATAGCAGGGTGGCGCACGGAGAGGAGCGGATAGCAGGGTGGCTGACGTAGAGGAGCGGATAGCAGGGTGGCTGGCGGATAGGAGCGGAAAGCAGGGTGGCTGACTCAGAGGAGCGGATAGCAGTGTCGCTGACGGAGAGGAGAGAATAGCAGGGTGGCTTGTGGAGATGTGCGGATAGCAGAGCGGCTGGCGGAGAGCAGCGGATAGCAGGGTGGCTGACGGAGAGGAGCGGATAGCAGGGTGTCTGGCGGAGACGAGCGGATAGCAGCGTGGCTGGCGGAGAGGAGTGGATAGCAGGGTGGCTGACACAGAGGAGCGGATAGCAGGGTGGCTGGCGGAGAGGAGCGGATAGCAGAGTGGCTGGCGAAGAGGAGCGAATAGCAGAGTGGCTGGTGAAGAGGAGCGGATAGCAGGGTGGCTGGCGGAGAGGAGCGGATAGCAGGGTGGCTGGCGGAGAGGAGCGGATAGCAGGGTGGCTGACAGAGAGCATCGGATAGCAGAATGGTTGAAGCACAGGAGCGGATAGCAGGGTGGCTGGCGGAGAGGAGCAGACAACACGGTGGCTGACGCAGAGGAGCGGATAGCAGAGTGGCTGCCGGAGAGGAGTGGATAGCAGGGTGGCTGACACAGAGGAGCGGATAGCAGGGTGGCTGGCGGAGAGGAGCGCATTGCAGAGTGGCTGGCGGAGAGGAGCAGATAGCAGAGTGGTTGGGGAAGAGGAGCGGATAGCAGGCTGGCTGGCGGAGAGGAGCGGATAGCAGGGTGGCTGATGCAGAGCAACGGATAGCAGAGTGGCTGGTGGAGAGGAGTGGATAGCAGGGTGGCTGACCCAGAGGAGCGGATAGCAGGGTCGCTGGCGGAGAGGAGCGGAGAGCAGGGTCCCTGGCGGAGAGGAACAGATAGCAGGGTGGCTGGCGGAGAGGAGCGGATAGCAGAGTGGCTGACACAGAGGATTGGATAGCAGGGTGGCTGACGGAGAGAATCAGATAGCAGGGTGGCTGGCGGAAAGGAGCGGATAGCAGGGTGACTGACACAGAGGATCGGATAGCAGGGTGGCTGTCGGAGAGGAGCGGATAGCAGAGTGGTTGGCGGAGAGGAGCGGATAGCAAAGTGGCTGACACAGAGGAGCGGATAGCAGAGTGGCTGGCGGAGAGGAGCGGATAGCAGATTGGCTGACACAGGAGCGGATAGCAGGGTGGATGACTCAGAGGAGCGGATAGCAGGGTGGCTGACACAGAGGAGCCGATAGCAGGGTGGCTGGCGGAGAGGAGCGGATAGTAGGTTGGCTGGCGGAGAGGAGCGCATAGCAGAGTGGCTGGTGGAGAGGAGCGGGAAGCAGAGTGGCTGGACTAGAGGAGCGGATAGCAGGGTGGCTAACTCAGAGGAGCGGATAGCAGATTGGATGACACAGGAGCGGATAGCAGATTGGCTGGCGGAGAGGAGCGAATAGGATGGTGGCAGGCGGAGAGGAGCTGATAGCAGATTGGCTGACACAGGAGCCGATAGCAGATTGGCTGGAGGACAGTAGCGGATAGCAAAATGTCTGACACAGGAGCGGATAGCAGGGTGGTTGGCGGAGAGGAGCGGATAGCAGGGTGGCTGACACAGGAGCGGATAGCAGATTGGATGGAGGAGAGGAGCGGATAGCAAATTGGCTGACACAGGAACGGATAACAGATTGGCAGATGGAGAGGAACGGATAGCAGATTGGCTGCGGAAAGGAGCGGAGAGCAATTGGTTGGCGAAGAGGAGCGGATAGCAGATTGGCTGGCGGAAAGGAGCGGATAGAAGATGGGCTGGCAAAGAGGAGTTGATAGCAGATTGGATGACACAGGAGCGGATAGCAGATTGGCTGGCGGAGAGGAGAGGACAGCACGGTGGTTGGCGGAGAGGAGCAGACACTAGATTGGCTGGCGGAGAGGAGAGGACAGCAGATTCGCTGGTGGAGAGGAGCGGTTAGCAGACTGGCTGGCGGAGAGCAGCAAATAGCAGATTGGCTGGTGGAGAGGAGCGGATAGCAGATTGGCTGACACAGGAGCAGATAGCAGATGGGCTGGCGGAGAGGAGAGGATAGCAGGGTGACTGGCGGAGAGGAGCGGATTGCAGGGTGGCTGGCGGAGAGGAATGGATAGAGGGGTGGTTGGCAGAGAGGAGAGGATAGAGGGGTGGTTAGCGGAGAGGAGCGGATAGCAGGGTGGTTGGCGGAGAGGAGCGGATAGCAGGGTGGCTGGCGGAGAGGAGCGGATAGCCGATTGGCTGGCGGAGAGGAGCGGATAGCAGATTGGCTGTCAAATTGGAGCGGATAGCAGATTGGCTGGCTAAGTGGAGCGGATAGCAGATTTGCCGACACAGGAGCGGATAGCAGGGTCGCTGGCGGAGAGGAGCGGATAGCAGTGTAGCTGGCGGAGAGGAGCGGATAGCAGGGTGGCTGGCAGAGAGGAGCGGATAGCAGATTGGCTGGCGGAGAGGAGTGGACAGCAGGGTGGTTGGCGGAGAGGAGTGGACAGCACATTGGCTGGCGGAGAGGAGCGGACAGAAGATTGGCTGGCGGAGAGGAGCGGATAGCAGATTGGCTGAGAAAGAGGAGCGGATAGCAGATTGGCTGACACAGGAGAGGATAGCAGGGTGGCTGGTGGAGAGGAGCCGATAGCAGATTGGCAGGCGGAGCGGAGCGGATAGAGGGGTGGTTGGCAGAGACGAGCGGATAGAGGGGTGTTTGGCGGAGAGGAGCGGATAGCAGGGTGGTTGGCGGAGAGGAGTGGATCGCAGGGTGGTTGGCGGAGAGGAGCGGATAGCGGGGTGGTTGGCAGAGAGGAGCGGATAGAGGGGTGGTTGGCAGAGAGGAGCGGATAGCAGGGTGGTTGGCGGAGAGGAGCGGATAGCAGGGTGGCTGGCGGAGAGGAGCGGATAGCAGGGTGGCTGGCGGAGAGGAGCGGATAGCAGATTGGCTGGCAAAGTGGAGCGGATAACAGATTTGCCGACACAGGAGCGGATAGCAGGGTGGCTGGCGGAGAGGAGCGGATAGCAGGGTGGCTGGCGGAGAGGAGCGGATAGCAGATTGCCCGGTTGGAGAGGAGCGGAGAGTAGATTGTCTGGCGGAGAGGAGCGGATATCAGGGTGGCTGGCGAAGAGGAGCGGATAGCACATTGTCTGACAAAGGAGCGGATAGAAGATTGGCTGGCGGAGAGGAGCGGATAGCAGATTGGCTGACACAGGAGCGGATAGCAGATTGGCTGGCGGAGAGGAGGGAATAGCAGATTGGCTAGAGGAGCGGATTGCAAATTAGCTTGCAAAGAGGAGCGGATAGCAGGGTGGCTGACACAGGAGCGGATAGCAGATTGGTTGGCGGAGAGGAACGGATAGCAGATTGGCTGGCGGAGAGGAGCGGATAGCAGATTGGCTGGCAAAGAGAAGTTGATGGCATATTGGCTGACAAAGGAGTGGATAGCACATTGGCTGGCGAAGAGGAGCGGATAGCAGGGTGGCTGGCGGAGAGGAGCGGATAGCAGATTGGATGACACAGGAGCGGATAGCAGATTGGCTGGCGGAGACGAGAGGACAGCCGGGTGGTTGGCGGACAGGAGCGGACAGCAGATTGGCTGGCGGAGAGGAGCGGATAGCAGATTGGCTGGAGAAGAGGATCGGATAGCAGACTGGCTGGCGGAGAGGAGCAAATAGCAGATTGGCTGGCGGAGAGCAGCAAATAGCAGATTGGCTGGTGGAGAGGAGCAGATAGCAGATTGACTAACACAGGAGCAGATAGCAGATGGGCTGGCGGAGAGGAGCGGATAGCAGGGTGACTGGCGGAGAGGAGCGCATCGCAGGGTGGATGATACAGGAGCGGATAACATATTGGTTGACACAGGAACGGATAGCAGTTTGGCAGGCGCAGAGGAGTGGATAACAGATTGGCTGCGGAAAGGAGCGGAGAGCAGATTGGTTGGCGGAGAGGAGCGGATAGCAGATTGGCTGGAGGAGAAGAGCGGATAGAAGATGGGCTGGCAAAGAGGAGTTGATAGCAGATTGGATGACACAGGAGCGGATAGCAGATTGGCTGGCGGAGAGGAGAGGACAGCAGGGTGGTTGGTGGAGAGTAGCCGACAGTAGAGGGGCTGGCGGAGAGGAGCGGACAGCAGATTGGCTGGTGGAGAGGAGCGGATAGCAGACTGGCTGGCGAAGAGGAGCGAATACCAGATTGGCTGGCGGAGAGCAGCAAATAGCAGATTGGATGGTGGAGAGGAGCGGATAGCAGATTGGCTGACACAGGAGCAGATAGCAGATGGGCTGGCGGAGAGGAGAGGATAGCAGGGTGACTGGCTGAGAGGAGCGGATTGCAGGGTGGCTGGCGGAGAGGAATGGATAGAGGGGTGGTTGGCAGAGAGGAGTGGATAGCAGGGTGGTTGGCGGAGAGGAGCGGATAGCAGGGTGGCTGGCGGAGAGGAGCGGATAGCCGATTGGCTGCCGGAGAGGAGTGGATAGCAGATTGGCTGTCAAATTGGAGCTGATAACAGATTGTCTGGCAAAGTGGAGCGGATAGCAGATTTGCCGACACAGGAGCGGATAGCAGGGTCGCTGGCGGAGAGGAGCGGATAGCAGTGTGGCTGGCGGAGAGGAGCGGATAGCAGATTGGCCGGTCAGAGAGGAGGGGATAGCAGATTTTCTGGCGGAGAGGAGCGGATAGCAGGGTGGCTGGCGAAGAGGAGCGGAGAGTAGATTGGCTGGCGGGGAGGAGCGGATAGCAGGATGGCTGGCGGAGAGGAGTGGATAGCAGATTGGCTGACACAGGAGCGGACAGCAGATTGGCTGGCGGAGAGGAGCGGATAGCAGATTGGCTGACACAGGAGCGGATAGCAGATTGGCTGGCGGAGAGGAGCGGATAGCAGTTTGGCTGGCGGACAGGAGAGGATAGCAGATTGGCTGGCAAAGAGGAGTTGATAGCAGATTGGCTGACAAAGGAGTGGATAGCAGATTGGATGGCGGAGAGTAGCGGATAGCAGGGTGGCTGGGGGAGAGGAGCGGATAGAAAATTGGATGACACAGGAGCGGATAGCAGATTGGCTGGCGGAGAGGAGAGGAGAGCAGGGTGATTGGCGGAGAGGAGCGGACAGCAGATTGGCTGGCGGAGAGGAGCGGACAGCAGATTGGCTGGCGGAGAGGAGCGGATAGCAGACTGGCTGGCGGAGAGGAGCGGATAGCAGACTGGCTGGCGGAGAGCAGCAAATAGCAGATTGGCTGGTGGAGAGGAGCGGATAGCAGATTTGCCGACACAGGAGCGGATAGCAGGGTCGCTGGCGGAGAGGAGCGGATAGCAGTGTGGCTGGCGGAGAGGAGCGGATAGCAGATTGGCCGGTCGAAGAGGAGGGGAAAGCAGATTGTCTGGCGGAGAGGAGCGTATAGCAGGATGGCTGGGGAAGAGGAGCGGATAGTAGATTGGCTGGCGGGGAGGAGCGGATAGCAGGATGGCTGGCGGAGAGGAGTGGATAGCAGATTGGCTGACACAGGAGCGGACAGCAGATTGGCTGGCGGAGAGGAGCGGATAGCAGATTGGCTGACACAGGAGCGGATAGCAGATTTGCTGGCGGAGAGGAGCCGATAGCAGTTTGGCTAGAGGAGCAGATAGCAGATTAGCTTACAAAGAGGTGCCGATAGCAGGGTGCCTGACACAGGAGCGGATAGCAGATTGGCTGGCGGAGAGGAGCGGATAGCAGATTGGCTGGCGGAGAGGAGCGGATAGCAGATTGGCTGGCAAAGAGGAGTTGATAGCAGATTGGCTGACAAAGGAGTGGATTGCAGATTGGTTGGCGGAGAGAAGCGGATAGCAGGGTGGCTGGGGGAGAGGAGCGGATAGAAGACTGGATGACACAGGAGCGGATAACAGATTGGCTGGCGGAGAGGAGAGGAGAGCAGGGTGATTGGTGGAGAGGAGCGGATAGCAGATTAGCTGGGGGAGAGGAGCGGATAGCAGACTGGCTGGCGGAGAGCAGCAAATAGCAGCTTGGCTGGTGGAGAGGAGCGGATAGGAGATTGGCTGACACAGGAGCAGATAGCAGATGGGCTGGCGGAGAGGAGCGGATAGCAGGGTGACTGGCGGAGAGGAGCGGATCGCAGGGTGGCTGGCGGAGAGGAATGGATAGCAGGGTGGCTGGCGGACAGGAGCGGATAGCAGATTGGCTGGCGAAGAGGAGTGGATAGCAGGGTGGCTGGCGGAGAGGAGAGGATAACATATTGGCTGACACAGGAACGGATAGCAGTTTGGTAGGCGCAGAGGAGTGGATAGCAGATTGGTTGGCGGAGAGGAGCGGATAGCAGATTGGCTGGCGGAGAGGAGTTGATAGCATTTTGGCTGACAAAGGAGTGGATAGCAGATTGGCTGGAGGAGAGGAGCGGATAGCAGATTGGATGACACAGTATCGGATAGCAGATTGGCTGGCGGAGAGGAGAGGACAGCAGGGTGGCTGGTGGAGAGGAGCGGATAGCAGATTGGCTGGCGGAGAGGAGCGGATAACAGACTGGCTGGCGGAGAGCAGCAAATAGCAGATTGGCTGGTGGAGAAGAGCGGATAGCAGATTGGCTGACACAGGAGCAGATAGCAGATGGGCTGGCGGAGAGGAGCAGATCGCAGGGTGGCTGGCGGAGAGGAATGGATAGCAGGGTGGCTGGCGGAGAGAAGCGGATAGCAGGGTGGCTGGAGGAGAGCAGCGGATAACATATTGTCTGACACAGGAACCGATAGCAGTTTGGCAGGCGCAGAGGAGTGGATAGAAGATTGACTGCGGAAAGGAGCGGATAGCAGGGTGGTTGGCGGAGAAGATCGGATAGCAGGGTGGTTGGCGGAGAGGAGTGGATAGCGGGGTGGTTGTCCGAGAGGAGCGGATAACAGGGTGGCTGGCGTAGAGAAACGGATAGCAGATTGGCTGACACAGGAGCGGATAGCAGATTGGCTGGCGGAGAGGAGCGGATAGCAGATTGGCTGGCACAGGACCGGATAGCAGATTGGCTGGCGGAGAGGAGCGGACAGCAGGGTGGTTGGCGGAGAGGAGTGGACAGCAGATTGGCTGGCGCAGAGGAGCGGACAGAAGATTGGCTGGCGGAGAGGAGCGGATAGTAGATTGGCTGGCGGAGAGGAGCGAATAGCAGATTGGCTGGTGGAGAGGAGCAAATAGCATATTCGCTGGCGGAGAGGAGCGGCTAGCAGATTGACTGACACTGGAGCGGATAGCAGATGGGCTGGCGGAGAGGAGCGGATAGGATATTGGCTGACAAGGGAGTGGATAGCAGGGTGGCTGGCGGAGAGGAGCGGATAGCAGGGTGGCTGACACAGGAGCGGATAACAGATTGGCTGGTGGAGAGGAGTGGATAGCAGATTCGCTGGCAAAGAGGAGTGGATAGCAGATTGGCTGACACAGGAGCAGATAACAGATTGGCTCGTGGAGAGGAGTGGATAGCAGATTTGCTGGCAAAGAGGACTGGATAGCAGATTGGCTGACACAGGAGCGGACAGCAGATTGGTTGCCGGAGAGGAGCAGATAGCAGGGTGGTTGCCGGAGAGGAGCGGAAAGCAGATTGGCTGGCGGAGAGGAGCGGATAGCAGGGTGGCTGGCGGAGAGGAGCGGATAGCAGATTGGCTGACACAGGAACGGATAGCAGATTGGCAGGCGGAGAGGAGCGGATAGCAGATTGGCTGCGGAGAGGAGCGGATAGCAGGGTGGTTGGCGGAGAGGAGCGGATAGCGGGGTGGTTGGCGGAGAGGAGCGGATAGCGGGGTGGTTGGCGGAGCGGAGCGGATAGAAGGGTGGTTGGCGGAGAGGAGCGGATAGCAGATTGGCTGGCAAATTGGAGCGGATAGCAGATTGTCTGGCAAAGAGGAGCGGATAGCAGATTGGCCGACACAGGAGCGGATAGCAGGGTGGCTGGCGGAGAGGAGTGGATAGCAGTCTGGCTGGCGGAGGGGAGCGGATAGCAGATTGGCCGGTCAGAGAGGAGCGGATAGTAGATTGTCTGGCGGAGAGGAGAGGATAGCAGGGTGGCTGGCGGATAGGAGCGGATAGCAGGGTGTCTGGAGGAGAGGAGCGGATAGCAGATTGGCAGCGGAGAGCAGAGGATTGCAGGGTGGTTGGCGGAGAGGAGCGGATAGCGGGGTGGTTGGAGGGGAGGAGCGGATACCAGGGTGGCTGACACAGGAGCGGATAGCAGATTGGCTGGCGGAGAGGAGCAGACAGGAGATTGGCTGGCGGAGAGGAGCGGATAGCAGAATGGCTGACACAGGAGCGGATAGCAGACTGTCTGACGGAGAGGAGAGGACGGCAGGGTGGCTGACGGAGAGGAGCGGATAGCAGGGTGGCTGACGGAGAGGAGCGGATCGCAGATTGGCTGACGGAGAGGAGCGGATCGCAGGTTGGCTGACAGAGAGGAGCGGATCGCAGATTGGCTGGCAAAGAGGAGCGATTAGCAGATTGGGTGACGGAGAGGAGCGGATAGCAGGGTGGCTGGCGGAGAGGAGCGGATAGTAGGGTGGCTAAAACAGGAGCGGATAGCAGATTGGCTGACGGAGAGGAGCGGATAGCAGATTGGCTGACACGGGAACGGATAGCAATTTGGAAGGCGGAGAAGAGCGGATAGCAGGGTGGCTGGTGGAGAGGAGCGGATAACAGGGTGGCTGGCGTAGAGGAGCGGATAGCAGATTGGCTGACACAGGAGCGGATAGCAGATTGGCTGGCGGAGAGGAGCAGATAGCAGTGTGGTTTGTGGAGAGGAGCGGATAGCAGCTTGGGTGACACAGGAGCGGATAGCAGGGTGGCTGACACAGGAGCGGATACCAGATTGGCTGGCGGAGAGTAGCAGATAGCAGGGTGGTTGGTGGAGAGGAGCAGATAGCAGATTGGCTGGCAGAGAGGAGAGGATAGCAGATTGGCTAGCTGAGAGGAGCGGATAGCAGATTGGCTGGCGGAGAGGAGCGGATAGCAGGGTGGCTGGCAGAGAGGAGAGGATAGCAGGGTGGTTGGCGGAGAGGAGCGGATAGCAGGGTGGTTGGCGGAGAGGAGCGGATAGCAGGGTGGTTGGCGGAGAGGAGCGGATAGCAGAGTGGTTGGCGGAGAGGAGCGGATAGCAGGGTGGTTGGCGGAGAGGAGCGGATAGCAGGGTGGTTGGCAGAGAGGAGCGGATAGCAGGGTGGTTGGCGGAGAGAAGCGGATAGGAGATTGGCTGGGGGAGAGGAGCGGATAGGAGATTGGCTGGCGGAGAGGAACGGTTAGCAGACTCGCTGGCGGAGAGGAGCGGATAGCAGATTCGCTGGCGGAGAGGAGCGGATAGCAGGGTGGCTGGCGTAGAGGAGCGGATCGCAGGGTGGCTGGCGGAGAGGAGAGGATAGCAGGGTAGCTGGCGGAGAGGACCAGATAGCAGAGTGGCCAGTCGGAGAGGAGCGGATAGCAGATTGGTTGGAGGAGAGAAGCGGATAGCAGATTGGCTGGCGGAGAGGAGCGGATAGCAGATTGGTTGGCGGAGAGGAGCGGATAGCAGATTGGCTGGCTGAGAGGAGCGGATAGCAGATTGGCTGGCGGAGAGGAGCGGATAGCAGATTGGCTGGCGGGGAGGACCGGATAGCAGGGTGGCTGGCGGAGAGGAGCGGATAGCAGATTGGCTGACACAGGAGCGGATAGAAGATTGGCTGACGGAGAGGAGCGGATGCCAGGGTGGCTGGCGTAGAGGAGCGGATGCCAGGGTGGCTGGCGTAGAGGAGCGGATAGCAGATTGGCTGACACAGGAGCGGATTCAAATTGACTGACACAGGAGCGGATAGCAGATTGGCTGATGGAGAGGAGCGGATAGCAGTTTGGCTGGCAGGGAGGAGCGGATAGCAGGTTGGCTGGCAGAGAGGAGCGATTAGCAGATTGGCTGACGGAGAGGAGTGGATAGCAGGGTGGCTGGCGGAGAGGAGAGGATAGTAGGGTGGCTAAAACAGGAGCGGATAGCAGATTGGCTGACGGAGAGGAGCGGATAGCAAATTGGCTGACACAGGAGCGGATAGCAGTTTGGCTGGCGGAGAGGAGCGGATCGCAGGGTGGCTGCAGGAGAGGAGCGGATAGCAGGGTGGCTGGCGGAGAGGAGCGGATCGCAGATTGCCTGGCAAAGAGGAGCGGATCGCTGATTGCCTGGCAAAGAGGAGCGGATTGCAGATTTCCTGGCAAAGAGGAGCGGATAGCAGATTGGCTGACGGAGAGGAGCGGATCGCAGATTGGCTGACACAGGAGCGGATAGCAGGGTGGCTGGCAAAGAGGAGCGGATAGTAGGGTGGCCGTCAAAGAGGGGCGGATAGCAGGGTGGCTGACGGAGAGGAGCGGATAGCAGATTGTCTGACACAGGAGCGGATAGCAGATTGGCTGGCGGAGAGGAGCGGATAGCACAATGGCTGACACAGGAGCGGGTAGCAGGGTGGCTGGCGGAGAGGAGCGGATAGCAGATTGGCTGACACAGGAGCGGGTAGCAGGGTGGCTGGCGGAGAGGGGCGGATAGCAGATTGGCTGGCAAAGAGGAGCGGATAGTAGATTGGCTGATGGAGAGGAGCGGATAGCAGGGTGGCTGGCGGTAAGTGACTTGGGAGCAGTAAAACGAAGGGGCGATTAACCCCTGGGAGAGTGTGACCAGAGAGCAGGACTTTGCAGTGACAGGGTCCCCCGGGGGATCGCAGTGAGCGGTCCCAGGGGCGGAGGAGTCTGCAGCTCGACCCTGGCAGAGAGGGGGTGACCTCAAGGACTGGCACACTAGCGGCGAGCACCCCGGCCTGCGAGTGGCCAGCAGGAAGATGTATGCCAAGCGGCGCAGGTGCGACCTGGTGGAGATTTGCAAGCACAGGGGGCTTCGCAGTGGGAAGCTCACCAAGGACCAGCTGATTGCCCGGCTGGAGGAGGAAGATCACAGGAATGAACCGATCCCTGTCTCTGAGGGAAGCAGCCAGGCAGATGCAGCCCAGGTACCAGGGTCTGGCCCGGCTGGGAGTGTTCAGCCGGCTGCTGAGGGCGTCCCGAGACCCCCCATTCCTATGCCTAGGGGGAGGGGGAGGAGGAGCCCAACGAGCACCGAGGGCGCCGTGACCCCCCCAGCCAGCAGGGGATCCTCCCGGCGAATCTCACCCCCCAGCAGGGAATCGTCCCGGCGACGCTCATCCGTGGAGCGCCAGCGGCTGGAATGGGAGAGAGAGCTAAAACTGAGAGAGCTGGAGGATCGTAAGGAACAGAGGGAGCATGAGGAGAGACAGAGGGAACATGAGGCGCGACAGAGGGAACATGACCAGAAGGAGAAGGTGCGACAGCGTCAACATGAGCTAGACCTGGCGAGGCTGGGGGGCAGCAGGCCCCAGGCTGCGGTGAGTGAGGGGGGGCCCAGGACGGCGCGGAGCTTTGATAAGTCCATCCTGGCCCCGCGCAAGGAGGGGGAGGACATGGATGACTTCCTGGATGCCTTTGAGACGGCCTGCGAGCTGCACCAGGTGGATCCTGCGGACAGGCTCCGGGTTCTCACCCCCTTACTGGACCCCAAAGCCGTGGCATTGTACGGCCAGCTGGGAGAGGAGGAGAAAGGGAACTACGCACCATTCAAGCAGGCCCTGCTGCGTGAGTTAGGGCTGACCCCTGAGATGTACCGGGAGAGGTTCCGGAGTCAGGATAATACCCCTGAGGTCTCCTATCTGCAACTGGCCGTCCGCATGGAGGGACACGCCAGCAAGTGGGCAGATGGGGCCCCGACACCAGGGGACGTGATTAAACTGCTGGTACTGGAGCAGCTGTATGAGCGGTGCCCACCTGACCTGAGGCTGTGGTTAAGGGACCAAAAGCCAGAGAACCCGTGACATGCAGGGCGGCTGGCCGATGACTATGCGAAGAGCCGGTTGGGGGGTGGCAGGGAGGAATCCCAAAGGAACAGGCCCATCGTGACGCAGAGAGAGAGTCATCCTGAGACCACCCAAAAGGGGAATCGGGAGAACCCCCTCCCAAAGGGAATGGCCAGTGCCAGGTCCAGCAGTCCCACTCGAGGGGACCCACGGGACGTGGGCTGCTATCAATGTGGCCAACAAGGCCACATACGGGCCCAGTGCCCCAAGCTCCGGGACGAACTGAGCAGACCAACCCCATACCGGGTCAACTTGGTAGAGACCCAGCCGGATGAGGGGCAGCGTTCGCAGGAAAGTGGGGCTGGCCGCGTACCACCTGCGAAGGAGGGAGGGGGGCCCCGGGTCGGCCCCTCCGAGGGGCTGGATGCTCCCCGCCCTGAGTTTTGGGTTTACAGGGTGGGCACAGGGCTGCCCCTCCGGAGCGAGTGCCTTGTTCCCCTGGAGGTAGACGGGAGGGAGGTCACTGGGTACTGGGACACGGGTGCAGAGGTGACGCTGGCCCGGCCTGAGGTGGTGGGCTCAGATCAGATGGTGCCCAACACCTACCTGACCCTGAGGGGTGTGATCGGGACCCCATTCAAGGTGCCTGTGGCGAGGGTACACCTGAAGTGGGGGAACAAGGAGGGCCCCAAGGATGTGGGGGTGCACCCACATTTGCCCACGGAGGTGTTAATGGGGGGGGACCTCGAGGACTGGCCCAGTAACACCCGGGGTGCCCTGGCCGTGAACCGTAGTCAGAGTCGAGGCAGGGCTCTGCACCCTGACACCGGGGGAGATAGTCTGCCCGAGGCACCGGACCCTGACCCGGTGGGGAGGGAACACCCAGGAGGATAGGGGACCTGGGCAGCCTCGGGGGGGGACAGACCATGGGACGAGGTGGACGGAAAAGGTTCCTGTGGGAGAAGGGGTTCCTGTACCGAGAATGGGCCCCCCCAGGGAAGATGGAGTCAGGGGGGATCAGGATGCAGCTGGTGGCGCCCCAGGAGTATCACCACCAGCTGCTGTGCTGGGCCCATGACATTCCCCCCTCAGGGCACCCGGGAGCCTGGCGTACCCAGCAGAGGCTGCTACAGAACTATTCCTGGCCTGGGGTCTTTACCCATGTCCGGCAGCACTGCCGCTCCTGTAACCTCTGCCAGAGGGGGAGGAAGGCCCGGGACAGGGGGAAGATGGCTGTAAGACCCTTGCCCCGCCCCGAGGAGCCTGTCCAGAGGGGGGCCAGGGTCAAAAGGGGGGCTCTGAACCGAGAGAGCCCGAATCACGGCCCCCCAGACTGGAATGTGGGGAGAAGGCCCCAACCCAGCGTGCACCCCAGGGATATTGGGGTGGGGAAAGGGCCCGGGCGGCATAAGGCTTCCCCCCTGCAACCTGCAAGTGTCCTCGAGTCCCCCCGACCTACAGGGGGGCCGGAAACTGGAATGCCCTGGGGTAACTCTTCCCCCAGAACGGGGGGGACTCTGGGGCAGCCATGGGAATGTAGGTGGGTCCGAACTTCCCCGGGTCACGCTCAGTTCAGTCTCGGAGGGGGGAGAGGTGTGATGGAGTAGGGAGTAGGGACTGTCTGTGTGGGGGATAGGAGAGCCAGGGATTTTCGGTGAGATGCAGGTCACGGAGTGTGGGGGAGTCAGGCCCTGCACCCCCGGTCTCCCTGCCGATTCACCAGGACTCTCAGCCAGCCAGTAAAGTACAAGGTTTATTTAGACGACAGGAACACAGTCCAACACGGGTCTTGCAGGCACAGATAACCGGATCCCCCGGTTAGGTCCATCTTGGGGCCTAACAGCCCCCCTCGGGGATCAGAGCCCTCTCCCTCTGCTTCCCCTCTGTTCCCCAGCCAACTCCAGTCTGCCCAACCCCCCTCCTCAGCTACTTTTCTTTGTCTACCTCCTCGGCAGAGGTGTCATCTCCCCTCCCCCCGGCCTAGCTCATCTTACAGTCTGAATACCTCCATCTCACCTAAAATCCCTGGCTCTCCCATCCCCCACACAGACAGTCCCTACTCCCTACTCCATCACACAGCCACCCTGCTATCCGCTCCTATTTGCCAGCCACCCTGCTATCCGCCGCTCTCCGCCAGCCACCCTGCTATCCGCTCCTCTCCACCAGCCAATCTGCTATCCGCTCCTCTCTGCCAGGCAATCTGCTATCCCCTCCTGTGTCAGCCACCCTGCTATCCGCTCCTCTCCGCCAGCCACCCTGCTATCCGCTCCTGTGTCAGCCAACCTGCTATCCGCTCCTCTCCGCCAGCCAATCTGCTATCCCCTCCTGTGTCAGCCACCCTGCTATCCGCTCCTCTCCGCCAGCCAATCTGCTATCCGCTCCTGTGTCAGCCACCCTGCTATCCGCTCCTCTCCGCCAGCCAATCTGCTCTCCGCACCTGTGTCAGCCACCCTGCTATCCGCTCCTCTCCGCCAGCCAATCTGCTATCCGCTCCTGTGTCAGCCACACTGCTATCCGCTCCTCACCGTCAGCCACCCTGCTATCCGCGCCTGTGTCAGCCACCCTGCTATCCGCTCCTCTCCGTCAGCCACCCTGCTATCCGCTCCTGTGTCATCCAGCCTGATATCCGTTCCTGTCCGCCAGCCAATCTGCTATCGGCTCCTCTCTGCCAGCCACCCTGCTATCCGCACCTCTCCGCCAGCCACCCTGCTATCCGCTCTCCTCCGTCAGCCAATCTGCTATCCGCTCCTCTCCGTCAGCCACCCTGCTATCTGCCCCTCTCCGCCAGCCACCCTGCTATCCGCCCCTCTACGCCAGCCAATCTGCTATCCACTCCTGTGTCAGCCACCCTGCTGTCCGCTCCTCTCCGCCAGCAAATCTGCTATCCGCTCCTGTGTCAGCCACCCTGCTGTCCGCTCCTCTCCGCCAGCCACCCTGCTGTCCGCTCCTCTCCGCCAGCCAATCTGCTATCCGCCCCTCTACGCCAGCCACCCTGCTATCCGCCCCTCTCCGCCAGCCACCCTGCTATCCGCTCCTCTCCGCCAGCCAATCTGCTATCCGCTCCTGTGTCAGCAACCCTGCTATCCGCTCCTCTCCGCCAGCCAATCTGCTATCCGCTCCTCTCCGCCAGCCACCCTGCTATCTGCCCCTCTCCGCCAGCCACCCTGCTATCCGCCCCTCTCCGCCAGGCAATCTGCTATCTGCTCCTGTGTCAGCCACCCTGCTATCCGCTCCTCTCCGCCAGCCAATCTGCTCTCCGCACCTGTGTCAGCCACCCTGCTATCCGCTCCTCTCCGCCAGCCAATCTGCTATCCGCTCCTGTGTCAGCCACACTGCTATCCGCTCCTCACCGTCAGCCACCCTGCTATCCGCGCCTGTGTCAGCCACCCTGCTATCCGCTCCTCTCCGTCAGCCACCCTGCTATCCGTTCCTGTGTCAGCCAGCCTGCTAAACGTTCCTGTCCGCCAGCCAATCTGCTATCGGCTCCTCTCTCCCAGCCACCCTGCTATCCGCACCTCTCCGCCAGCCACCCTGCTATCCGCTCTCCTCCGTCAGCCAATCTGCTATCCGCTCCTCTCCGTCAGCCACCCTGCTATCTGCCCCTCTCCGCCAGCCACCCTGCTATCCGCCCCTCTACGCCAGCCAATCTGCTATCCACTCCTGTGTCAGCCACCCTGCTGTCCGCTCCTCTCCGCCAGCAAATCTGCTATCCGCTCCTGTGTCAGCCACCCTGCTGTCCGCTCCTCTCCGCCAGCCACCCTGCTGTCCGCTCCTCTCCGCCAGCCAATCTGCTATCCGCCCCTCTCCGCCAGCCACCCTGCTATCCGCCCCTCTCCGCCAGCCACCCTGCTATCCGCTCCTCTCCGCCAGCCAATCTGCTATCCGCTCCTGTGTCAGCAACCCTGCTATCCGCTCCTCTCCGCCAGGCAATCTGCTATCCGCTCCTCTCCGCCAGCCACCCTGCTATCTGCCCCTCTCCGCCAGCCACCCTGCTATCCGCCCCTCTCCGCCAGGCAATCTGCTATCTGCTCCTGTGTCAGCCCATCTGCTATCCGCTCCTCTCCAATAGCCAATCAGCTATCCGCCCCTCTCCGCAAGCCAATTTGCTATCCGCCCCTCTCCGCAAGACAATCTGCTATCCGCTCCTCTCCGCCAGCCACCCTGCTATCCGCATATCTCTGTCAGCCACCCTGCTATCCGCTTCTCTCCACCAGCCACCCTGCTATCCGCTCCTGTGTCAGCCACCCTGCTATCCTCTCCTCTCCGCCAGGGAATCTGCTATCCGCCCCTCTGCGCCAGCCAATCTACTATCCGCGCCTCTCCGCCACCCTACCTGCTATCCTCTCCTGTGTCAGCCACCCTGCTATACGCTCCTGTGTAAGCCACCCTGCTATCCGCTCCTCTCCGCCAGTCACCCTGCTATCCGCCCCTCTCCGCCAGCCACCCTGCTATACGGTCCTTTCCGACAGCCAATCTGCTATCCGCTCCTCTCAGCCAGCCACCCTGCTATCCGCCCCTCTCCGCCAGCCACCCTGCAATCCGCCCCTCTCCGCCAGCCACCCTGCTATCCGGTCCTTTCGGCCAGCCACCCTGCTATCCGCTCCTCTACGCCTGCCACCCTGCTATCCGCTCCTCTCCGCCCGCCACCCTGCTATCCGCCCCTCTCCGCCAGCCAATCTGCTATACGCCCCTCTCCGCCAGCCAATCTGCAATCCGCTCCGCTCCGCCAGCCAATCTGCTATCCGCCCTTCTCCGCCAGCCAATCTGCTATCCGCTCCTCTCCGCCAGCCAATCTGTTATCCGCCCCTCTCCGCCAGCCAATCTGCTATCCGCCCCTCTTCGCCAGCCAATCTGTTATCAGCTCCTGTGTCAGACACCCTGCTATCCGCTCCTGTGTCAGCCACTCTGCTATCAGCTCCTCTCCGCCAGACAATCTGCTATCGGCTCCTCTCTGCCAGCCAATCTGCTAGTTGCTCCTTTGTCAGCCAATCTGCTATCCGCCACTCTCCACCAGCCACCCTGCTATCCGGTCCTTTCCGACAGCCAATCTGCTATACGCTCCTCTCAGCCAGCCAATCTGCTATCCGCTCGTCTCCGCCAGCCACCCTGCTATCCGCTCCTCTCCGCCTGCCACCCTGCTATCCTCTCCTCTCCGCCAGCAACCCTGCTATCCGCGCCTCTCCGTCAGCCAATCTGCAATCCATCCCTCTCCGCCAGCCACCCTGCTATACGCTCCTCTTCGCCAGCCAATATGGTATCCGCTCCCCTACGCCACCCACCCTGCTATCCGCTCCTGTGTCAGCCACCCTGCTATCCGCTCCTCTCCGCCAGCAAATTTGCTATCCGCTAATCTCCGCTAGCCACCCTGCTATCAGCGTCTCTCCGCCAGCCACCTTGCTATCCGCTCCTCTCCGCCAGCCATCCTGCTATCCGCTCCTCTCCGCCAGCCAATTTGCTATCCGCTAATCTCCGCCAGCCACCCTGCTATCAGCTTCTCTCTGCCAGCCACCCTGCTATCCGCTCCTCTTCGCCAGCCAATATGGTATCCGCTCCCCTCCGCCACCCACCCTGCTCTCCGCTTCTGTGTCAGCCACCCTGCTATCCGCTCCTCTCCGCCAGCCACCCTGCTATCCGCTCCTCTCCGCCAGCCAATCTGCTATCCGCTCCTGTGTCAGCCACCCTGCTATCCGCTCCTCTCCGCCAGCCAATTTGCTATCCGCTAATCTCCGCCAGCCACCCTGCTATCAGCTTCTCTCCGCCAGCCAGCCTGCTATCCGCTCCTCTCCGCCAGCCACCGTGCTATCCGCTCCTCTCCGCCAGCCAATCTGCTATCCGCTCCTGAGTCAGCCAATCTGCTATCCGCTCCTCTCCGCCAGCCAATCTGCTATCGGCTCCTCTCCGCCACCCACCCTGCTATCCGCTCCTGTGTCAGCAACCCTGCTATCCGCTCCTCTCCGCCAGCCAATCTGCTATCCGCTCCTCTCCGCCAGCCAACCTGCTATTCGCTCCTGTCTCATCCACCGTGCTATCCACTCCTCTCCGCCAGCCAATCTGCTATGCGCCCCTCTCCGTCAGCCAATCTGCTATCAGCTTCTCTCCGCCAGCCACCCTGCTATCAGCCCGTCTGCGCTAGCCACCCTGCTATCCGCCTCTCTACGACAGCCAATCTGCTATCCGCTCCTGCGTCAGCCACCCTGCTGTCCGCTTCGCTCCGCCAGCAAATCTGCTATCCGCTCCTGTGTCAGCCACCCTGCTGTCCGCTCCTCGCTGCCAGCCAATCTGCTATCCGCCCCTCTCCGCCAGCCAATCTGCTATCCGCTCCTCTCCACCAGCCAATCTGCTATCCGCTCCTGTGTCAGCCACCCTGCTATCCTCTCCTCTCCGCCAGCCAATCTGCTATGCGCTCCTCTCCGCCAGCCACCCTGCTATCCGCCCCTCTCCGCCAGCCACCCTGCTATCCGCCCCTCTCCGCCAGCCAATCTGCTATCCGCCCCTCTCCGCCAGCCAATCTGCTATCCGCTGCTCTCCGCCAGCCACCCTGCTATCCGCATATCTCTTTCAGCCACTCTGCTATCCGCTCCTCTCCACCAGCAACCCTGCTATCCGCTCCTGTGTCAGCCACCCTGCTATCCGCTCCTGTGTCAGCCACCCTGCTATCCGGTCCTCTCCGCCAGCCACACTGCTATACGCTCCTCTCAGTCAGCCACACTGCTATCCGCTCCTCTTCGCCAGCCAATCTGCTATCCGCTCCTTCCCGCAAGCCAATCTCCTATCAGCTCCTCTCCGCCAGCCACCCTGATATCCGCTCCTCTCCGCCAGCCAATCTGCTATCCTCTCCTGCGTCAGCCACCTGCTATCCACTCCTCTCCGCCAGCCAATCTGCTATCCGCTCCTGAGTCAGCCAATCTGCTATACGCTCCTCTCCGCCAGCCAATCTGCTATCGGCTCCTCTCCGCCACCCACCCTGCTATCCGCTCCTCTGTCAGCCACCCTGCTATCCGGTCCTCTCCGCCAGCCAATCTGCTATCCGCCCCTCTCCGCCAGCCAATCTGCTATTCGCCTCTCTCCGCCAGCCAATCTGCTATCCGCTCCTCTCCGCCAGCCACCCTGCTATCCGCCCCTCTCCGGCAGCTAATCTGCTATCCGCTCCTGTGTCAGCCACCCTGCTGTCCGCTCCTCTCCTCCAGCCACCCTGCTATCCGCCCCTCTGCGCCAGCCAATCTGCTATCCGCTCCTGTGTCAGCTACTCTGCTATCCACTCCTCTCCGCCAGACAATCTGCTATCGGCTCCTCTCCGCCAGCCAATATGCTATCGGCTCCCATGTCAGCCAATCTGCTATCCGCCCCTCTCCGCCAGCCACCCTGCTATCCGCTTCTCTCCGCCAGCCACACTGCTATCCGCTCCTCTTCGCCAGCCAATCTGCTATCCGCTCCTTCCCGCCAGCCAATCTGCTATCAGCTGCTCTCCGCCAGCCACCCTGATATCCGCTCCTCTCCGCCAGCCAATCTGCTATCCTCTCCTGCGTCAGCCACCTGCTATCCACTCCTCTCCGCCAGCCAATCTGCTATCCGCTCCTGAGTCAGCCAATCAGCTATACGCTCCTCTCCGCCAGCCAATCTGCTATCGGCTTCACTCCGCCACCCACCCTGCTATCCGCTCCTCTGTCAGCCACCCTGCTATCCGGTCCTCTCCGCCAGCCAATCTGCTATCCGCCCCTCTCTGCCAGCCAATCTGCTGTTCGCCCCTCGCCGCCAGCCAATCTGCTATCCGCTCCTCTCCGCCAGCCACCCTGCTATCCGCCCCTCTCCGGCAGCCAATCTGCTATCGGCTCCTCTCCGGCAGCCAATCTGCTATCCGCTCCTGTGTCAGCCACCCTGCTGTCCGCTCCTCTCCTCCAGCCAATTTGCTATCCACCCCTCTCCGCCAGTCACCCTGCTATCCGCCCCTCTCCGCCAGCCAAACTGCTATCCGCTAATCTCCGCCAGTCACCCTGCTATCAGCTTCTCTCCGCAGGGCCACCCTGCTATCCGCTCCTCTCCGCCAGCCACCGTGCTATCCGCTCCTCTCCGCCAGCCAATCTGCTATCCGCTCCAGAGTCAGCCAATCTGCTATCCGCTCCTCTCCGCCAGCCAATTTGCTATCGGCCCCTCTCCGCCAGCCACCCTGCTATCCGCTTCTCTCCGCCAGCCACACTGCTATCAGCTCCTCTCCGCCAGTCACACTGCTATCCGCTCCTCTTCGCCAGCCAATCTGCTATCCGCTCCTTCCCGCCAGCCAATCTGCTATCAGCTCCTCTCCGCCAGCCACCCTGATATCCGCTCCTCTCCGCCAGCCAATCTGCTATCCTCTCCTGCGTCAGCCACCTGCTATCCACTCCTCTCCGCCAGCCAATCTGCTATCCGCTCCTGAGTCAGCCAATCTGCTATACGCTCCTCTCCGCCAGCCAATCTGCTATCGGCTTCACTCCGCCACCCACCCTGCTATCCGCTCCTCTGTCAGCCACCCTGCTATCCGGTCCTCTCCTCCAGCCAATCTGCTATCCGCCCCTCTCCGCCAGCCAATCTGCTATTCGCGCCTCTCCGCCAGCCAATCTGCTATCCGCTCCTCTCCGCCAGCCACCCTGCTATCCGCCCCTCTCCGGCAGCCAATCTGCTATCCGCTCCTGTGTCAGCCACCCTGCTGTCCGCTCCTCTCCTCCAGCCAATTTGCTATCCGCCCCTCTCCGCCAGTCACCCTGCTATCCGCCCCTCTCCGCCAGCCACCCTGCTATCCGCTCCTCTCCACAAGCCACCGTGCTATCCGCTCCTCTCCGCCAGCCAATCTGCTATCCGCTCCAGAGTCAGCCAAACTGCTATCCGCTAATCTCCGCCAGTCACCCTGCTATCAGCTTCTCTCCGCCAGCCACCCTGCTATCCGCCCCTCTCTGCCAGCCACCCTGCTATCCGCCCCTCTCCGCCAGCCAATCTGCTATCCGCTCCTCTACACCAAACAATCTGCTATCCGCTCCTGTGTCAGCCACCCTGCTATCCTCTCCTCTCCGCCAGCCAATCTGCTATCCGCTCCTCTCCGCCAGACACCCTGCTATCCGCCCCTCTCCGCCAGCCACCCTGCTATCCGCCCCTCTCCGCGAGCCAATCTGCTATCCGCCCCTCTCCGCCAGCCAATCTGCTATCCGCTGCTCTCCGCCAGCCACCCTGCTATTCGCATATCTCTTTCAGCCACCCTGCTATCCGCTCCTCTCCGCCAGCCAATCTGCTATCGGCTCCTCTCCGCCACCCACCCTGCTATCCGCTCCTGTGTCAGCCAATCTGCTATCCGCTCCTCTCCGCCAGCCAATCTGATATCCGCTCCTCTCCGCCAGCCAATCTTCTATCCGCTCCTGTCTCACCCACCCTGCTATCCGCTCCTCTCCGCCAGCCAATCTGCTATGCGCCCCTCTCCGTCAGCCAATCTGCTATCCGCTCCTCTCCGTCAGCCACCCTGCTATCCGCCCCTCTCCGCCAGTCACCCTGCTATCCGCCCCTCTACGCCAGCCAATCTGCTATCCGCTCCTGTGTCAGCCACCCTGCTGTCCGCTTCTCTCCGCCAGCAAATCTGCTATCCGCTCCTGTGTCAGCCACCCTGCTGTCCGCTCCTCTCCGCCAGCCAATCTGCTATCCACCCCTCTCCGCCAGCCACCCTGCTATCCGCCCCTCTCTGCCAGCCACCCTGCTATCCGCCCCTCTCCGCCAGCCAATCTGCTATCCGCTCCTCTACACCAAACAATCTGCTATCCGCTCCTGTGTCAGCCACCCTGCTATCCTCTCCTCTCCGCCAGCCAATCTGCTATCCGCTCCTCTCCGCCAGCCACCCTGCTATCCGCCCCTCTCCGCCAGCCACCCTGCTATCCGCCCCTCTCCGCCAGCCAATCTGCTATCCGCCCCTCTCCGCCAGCCAATCTGCTATCCGCTGCTCTCCGCCAGCCACCCTGCTATCCGCATATCTCTTTCAGCCACCCTGCTATCCGCTACTCTCCACCAGCCACCCTGCTATCCGCTCCTGTGTCAGCCACCCTGCTATCCGCTCCTGTGTCAGCCACCCTGCTATCCGCCCCTCTGAACCAGACAATCTGCTATCCGCTCCTGTGTCAACCACCCTGTTATCCTCTCCTCTCCGCCAGCCAATCTGCTATCCGCTCTTCTCCGCCAGCCAACCTGCTATCCGCTCCTGTGTCAGCCACCCTGCTATCCGCTCCTGTGTCCGCCACTCTGCTATCCGCTCCTTTCCGCTAGCCAAACTGCTTTCCACTCCTCTCCGCCAGGAACCCTGGTCTCCGCCCCTTCTGCCAGCCACCCTGCTATCAGATCCTTTCCAACAGCCAATCTGCTATCCGCTCCTCTCAGCCAACCACCCTGCTATCCTGTCCTTTCCGACAGCCAATCTGCTATCCATTCCTCTCAGCCAGCCACCCTGCTATCCGCTCCTCTCCGCCAGCCACCCTGCTATCCGCTCCTCTCCGCCAGCCAATCTGCTATCCGCCCTTCTCCGCCAGCCAATCTGCTATCCGCCCTTCTCCGCCAGCCAATCTGCTATCCGCTCCTTCCCGCCAGCCAATCTGCTATCAGCTCCTCTCCGCCAGCCACCCTGATATCCGCTCCTCTCCGCCAGCCAATCTGCTATTCTCTCCTGCGTCAGCCACCTGCTATCCACTCCTCTCCGCCAGCCAATCTGCTATCCGCTCCTGAGTCAGCCAATCTGCTATACGCTCCTCTCCGCCAGCCAATCTGCTATCGGCTTCACTCCGCCACCCACCCTGCTATCCGCTCCTCTGTCAGCCACCCTGCTATCCGGTCCTCTCCGCCAGCCAATCTGCTATCCGCCCCTCTCCGCCAGCCAATCTGCTATTCGCCCCTCTCCGCCAGCCAATCTGCTATCCGCTCCTCTCCGCCAGCCACCCTGCTATCCGCCCCTCGCCGGCAGCCAATCTGCAATCCGCTCCTGTGTCAGCCACCCTGCTGTCCGCTCCTCTCCTCCAGCCAATTTGCTATCCGCCCCTCTCCGCCAGTCACCCTGCTATCCGCCCCTCTCCGCCAGCCAAACTGCTATCCGCTAATCTCCGCCAGTCACCCTGCTATCAGCTTCTCTCCGCCAGCCACCCTGCTATCCGCTCCTCTCCGCCAGCCACCGTGCTATCCGCTCCTCTCCGCCAGCCAATCTGCTATCCGCTCCAGAGTCAGGCAATCTGCTATCCGCTCCTCTCCGCCAGCCAATCTGCTATCGGCTCCTCTCCGCCACCCACCCTGCTATCCGCTCCTGTGTCAGCCACGCTGCTATCCGCTACTCTCCGCCAGCCAATCTGCTATCCGCTCCTCTCCGCCAGCCAATCTGCTATCCGCTCCTCTCCGTCAGCCACCCTGCTATCCGCCCCTCTGCGCCAGCCACCCTGCTATCCGCCCCTCTACGCCAGCCAATCTGCTATCCGCTCCTGTGTCAGCCACCCTGCTGTCCGCTTCTCTCCGCCAGCAAATCTGCTATCCGCTCCTGTGTCAGCCACCCTGCTGTCCGCTCCTCTCCGCCAGCCAATCTGCTATCCGCCCCTCTCCGCCAGCCACCCTGCTATCCGCCCCTCTCTGCCAGCCACCCTGCTATCCGCCCCTCTCCGACAGCCAATCTGCTATCCGCTCCTCTACACCAAACAATCTGCTATCCGCTCCTGTGTCAGCCACCCTGCTATCCTCTCCTCTCCACCAGCCAATCTGCTATCCGCTCCTCTCCGCCAGCCACCCTGCTATCCGCCCCTCTCCCCCAGCCACCCTGCTATCCGCCCCTCTCCGCCAGCCAATCTGCTATCCGCCCCTCTCCGCCAGCCAATCTGCTATCCGCTGCTCTCCGCCAGCCACCCTGCTATCCGCATATCTCTTTCAGCGACCCTGCTATCCGCTACTCTCCACCAGCCACCCTGCTATCCGCTCCTGTGTCAGCCACCCTGCTATCCGCTCCTGTGTCAGCCACCCTGCTATCCGCCCCTCTGAGCCAGACAATCTGCTATCTGCTCCTTTTCGCCAGTCAATCTGCTATCCGCTCCTGTGTCAGCCACCCTGCTATCCGCCCCTCTGAGCCAGACAATCTGCTATCTGCACCTCTCCGCCAGCCAACCTGCTATCCGCTCCTGTGTCAGCCACCCTGCTATCCGCTCCTGTGTCCGCCACTCTGCTATCATCTCCTTTCCGCTAGCCAAACAGCTTTCCGCTCCTCTCCGCCAGCAACCCTGGTCTCCGCCCCTTCTGCCAGCCACCCTGCTATCAGGTCCTTTCCAACAGCCAATCTGCTATCCGCTCCTCTCAGCCAGCCACCCTGCTATCCTGTCCTTTCCGACAGCCAATCTGCTATCCATTCCTCTCAGCCAGACACCCTGCTATCCGCTCCTCTCCGCCAGCCTCCCTGCTATCCGGTCCTTTCCGCCAGTCAATCTGATATCCGCCCCTCTCCGCCAGCCAATCTGCTATCCGCCCCTCTCCGCCAGCCAATCTGCTATCCGCACATCACCGCCAGCCCATCTGCTATCCGCACTTCTCCGCCAGCCAATCTGCTATCCGCTCCTCTCCGCCAGCCAATCTGCTATCCGCTCCTTCCCGCAAGCCAATCTGCTATCAGCTCCTCTCCGCCAGCCACCCTGATATCCGCTCCTCTCCGCCAGCCAATCTGCTATCCTCTCCTGCGTCAGCCACCTGCTATCCACTCCTCTCCGCCAGCCAATCTGCTATCCGCTCCTGAGTCAGCCAATCTGCTATACGCTCCTCTCCGCCAGCCAATCTGCTATCGGCTCCTCTCCGCCACACACCCTGCTATCCGTTCCTCTGTCAGCCACCCTGCTATCCGGTCCTCTCCGCCAGCCAATCTGCTATCCGCCCCTCTCCGCCAGCCAATCTGCTATTCGCCTCTCTCCGCCAGCCAATCTGCTATCCGCCCCACTGCGCCAGCCACCCTGCTATCCGCCCCTATCCTCCAGCCAATCTGCTATCCGCTCCTGTGTCAGCTACTCTGCTATCCACTCCTCTCCGCCAGACAATCTGCTATCGGCTCCTCTCCGCCAGCCAATATGCTATCGGCTCCCGTGTCAGCCAATCTGCTATCCGCCCCTCTCCGCCAGCCACCCTGCTATCCGCTTTTCTCCGCCAGCCACACTGCTATCCGCTCCTCTCCGCCAGTCACACTGCTATCCGCTCCTCTTCGCCAGCCAATCTGCTATCCGCTCCTTCCCGCCAGCCAATCTGCTATCAGCTCCTCTCCGCCAGCCACCCTGATATCCGCTCCTCTCCGCCAGCCAATCTGCTATCCTCTCCTGAGTCAGCCAATCTGCTATACGCTCCTCTCCGCCAGCCAATCTGCTATCCGCTCCTGAGTCAGCCAATCTGCTATACGCTCCTCTCCGCCAGCCAATCTGCTATCCGCTCCTCTCCGCCAGACACCCTGCTATCCGCCCCTCTCCGCCAGCCACCCTGCTATCCGCCCCTCTCCGCGAGCCAATCTGCTATCCGCCCCTCTCCGCCAGCCAATCTGCTATCCGCTGCTCTCCGCCAGCCACCCTGCTATTCGCATATCTCTTTCAGCCACCCTGCTATCCGCTCCTCTCCGCCAGCCAATCTGCTATCGGCTCCTCTCCGCCACACACCCTGCTATCCGCTCCTGTGTCAGCCAATCTGCTATCCGCTCCTCTCCGCCAGCCAATCTGCTATCCGCTCCTCTCCGCCAGCCAATCTTCTATCCGCTCCTGTCTCACCCACCCTGCTATCCGCTCCTCTCCGCCAGCCAATCTGCTATGCGCTCCTCTCCGCCAGCCAATCTGCTATCCGCTCCTCTCCGTCAGCCACCCTGCTATCCGCCCCTCTCCGCCAGTCACCCTGCTATCTGCCCCTCTACGCCAGCCAATCTGCTATCCGCTCCTGTGTCAGCCACCCTGCTGTCCGCTTCTCTCCGCCAGCAAATCTGCTATCCGCTCCTGTGTCAGCCACCCTGCTGTCCGCTCCTCTCCGCCAGCCAATCTGCTATCCGCCCCTCTCCGCCAGCCACCCTGCTATCCGCCCCTCTCTGCCAGACACCCTGCTATCCGCCCCTCTCCGCCAGCCAATCTGCTATCCGCTCCTCTACACCAAACAATCTGCTATCCGCTCCTGTGTCAGCCACCCTGCTATCCTCTCCTCTCCGCCAGCCAATCTGCTATCCGCTCCTCTCCGCCAGCCACCCTGCTATCCGCCCCTCTCCGCCAGCCAATCTGCTATCCGCCCCTCTCCGCCAGCCAATCTGCTATCCGCCCCTCTCCGCCAGCCAATCTGCTATCCGCTGCTCTCCGCCAGCCACCCTGCTATCCGCATATCTCTTTCAGCCACCCTGCTATCCGCTACTCTCCACCAGCCACCCTGCTATCCGCTCCTGTGTCAGCCACCCTGCTATCCGCTCCTGTGTCAGCCACCCTGCTATCCGCCCCTCTGAGCCAGACAATCTGCTATCCGCTCCTGTGTCAACCACCCTGTTATCCTCTCCTCTCCGCCAGCCAATCTGCTATCCGCTCTTCTCCGCCAGCCAACCTGCTATCCGCTCCTGTGTCAGCCACCCTGCTATCCGCTCCTGTGTCCGCCACTCTGCTATCCGCTCCTTTCCGCTAGCCAAACTGCTTTCCGCTCCTCTCCGCCAGCAACCCTGGTCTCCGCCCCTTCTGCCAGCCACCCTGCTATCAGGTCCTTTCCAACAGCCAATCTGCTATCCGCTCCTCTCAGCCAACCACCCTGCTATCCTGTCCTTTCCGACAGCCAATCTGCTATCCATTCCTCTCAGCCAGCCACCCTGCTATCCGCTCCTCTCCGCCAGCCACCCTGCTATCCGCTCCATTCCGCCAGTCAATCTGCTATCCGCCCCTCTCCGCCAGCCAATCTGCTATCCGCCCCTCTCCGCCAGCCAATCTGCTATCCGCCCCTCTCCGCCAGCCAATCTGCTATCCGCCCCTCTCCGCCAGCCAATCTGCTATTCGCCCCTCTCCGCCAGCCAATCTGCTATCCGCTCCTCTCCGCCAGCCACCCTGCTATCCGCCCCTCGCCGGCAGCCAATCTGCAATCCGCTCCTGTGTCAGCCACCCTGCTGTCCGCTCCTCTCCTCCAGCCAATTTGCTATCCGCCCCTCTCCGCCAGTCACCCTGCTATCCGCCCCTCTCCGCCAGCCAAACTGCTATCCGCTAATCTCCGCCAGTCACCCTGCTATCAGCTTCTCTCCGCCAGCCACCCTGCTATCCGCTCCTCTCCGCCAGCCACCGTGCTATCCGCTCCTCTCCGCCAGCCAATCTGCTATCCGCTCCAGAGTCAGGCAATCTGCTATCCGCTCCTCTCCGCCAGCCAATCTGCTATCGGCTCCTCTCCGCCACCCACCCTGCTATCCGCTCCTGTGTCAGCCACGCTGCTATCCGCTACTCTCCGCCAGCCAATCTGCTATCCGCTCCTCTCCGCCAGCCAATCTGCTATCCGCTCCTCTCCGTCAGCCACCCTGCTATCCGCCCCTCTGCGCCAGCCACCCTGCTATCCGCCCCTCTACGCCAGCCAATCTGCTATCCGCTCCTGTGTCAGCCACCCTGCTGTCCGCTTCTCTCCGCCAGCAAATCTGCTATCTGCTCCTGTGTCAGCCACCCTGCTGTCCGCTCCTCTCCGCCAGCCAATCAGCTATCCGCCCCTATCCGCCAGCCACACTGCTATCCGCCCCTCTCTGCCAGCCACCCTGCTATCCGCCCCTCTCCGACAGCCAATCTGCTATCCGCTCCTCTACACCAAACAATCTGCTATCCGCTCCTGTGTCAGCCACCCTGCTATCCTCTCCTCTCCGCCAGCCAATCTGCTATCCGCTCCTCTCCGCCAGCCACCCTGCTATCCGCCCCTCTCCCCCAGCCACCCTGCTATCCGCCCCTCTCCGCCAGCCAATCTGCTATCCGCCCCTCTCCGCCAGCCAATCTGCTATCCGCTGCTCTCCGCCAGCCACCCTGCTATCCGCATATCTCTTTCAGCGACCCTGCTATCCGCTACTCTCCACCAGCCACCCTGCTATCCGCTCCTGTGTCAGCCACTCTGCTATCCGCTCCTGTGTCAGCCACCCTGCTATCCGCCCCTCTGAGCCAGACAATCTGCTATCTGCTCCTTTTCGCCAGTCAATCTGCTATCCGCTCCTGTGTCAGCCACCCTGCTATCCGCCCCTCTGAGCCAGACAATCTGCTATCTGCACCTCTCCGCCAGCCAACCTGCTATCCGCTCCTGTGTCAGCCACCCTGCTATCCGCTCCTGTGTCCGCCACTCTGCTATCATCTCCTTTCCGCTAGCCAAACAGCTTTCCGCTCCTCTCCGCCAGCAACCCTGGTCTCCGCCCCTTCTGCCAGCCACCCTGCTATCAGGTCCTTTCCAACAGCCAATCTGCTATCCGCTCCTCTCAGCCAGCCACCCTGCTATCCTGTCCTTTCCGACAGCCAATCTGCTATCCATTCCTCTCAGCCAGACACCCTGCTATCCGCTCCTCTCCGCCAGCCTCCCTGCTATCCGGTCCTTTCCGCCAGTCAATCTGATATCCGCCCCTCTCCGCCAGCCAATCTGCTATCCGCCCCTCTCCGCCAGCCAATCTGCTATCTGCCCTTCTCCGCCAGCCAATCTGCTATCCGCCCTTCTCCGCCAGCCAATCTGCTATCCGCTCCTCTCCGCCAGCCAATCTGCTATCCGCTCCTTCCCGCAAGCCAATCTGCTATCAGCTCCTCTCCGCCAGCCACCCTGATATCCGCTCCTCTCCGCCAGCCAATCTGCTATCCTCTCCTGCGTCAGCCACCTGCTATCCACTCCTCTCCGCCAGCCAATCTGCTATCCGCTCCTGAGTCAGCCAATCTGCTATACGCTCCTCTCCGCCAGCCAATCTGCTATCGGCTCCTCTCCGCCACACAACCTGCTATCCGTTCCTCTGTCAGCCACCCTGCTATCCGGTCCTCTCCGCCAGCCAATCTGCTATCCGCCCCTCTCCGCCAGCCAATCTGCTATTCGCCTCTCTCCGCCAGCCAATCTGCTATCCGCCCCACTGCGCCAGCCACCCTGCTATCCGCCCCTATCCTCCAGCCAATCTGCTATCCGCTCCTGTGTCAGCTACTCTGCTATCCACTCCTCTCCGCCAGACAATCTGCTATCGGCTCCTCTCCGCCAGCCAATATGCTATCGGCTCCCGTGTCAGCCAATCTGCTATCCGCCCCTCTCCGCCAGCCACCCTGCTATCCGCTTCTCTCCGCCAGCCACACTGCTATCCGCTCCTCTCCGCCAGTCACACTGCTATCCGCTCCTCTTCGCCAGCCAATCTGCTATCCGCTCCTTCCCGCCAGCCAATCTGCTATCAGCTCCTCTCCGCCAGCCACCCTGATATCCGCTCCTCTCCGCCAGCCAATCTGCTATCCTCTCCTGAGTCAGCCAATCTGCTATACGCTCCTCTCCGCCAGCCAATCTGCTATCCGCTCCTGAGTCAGCCAATCTGCTATACGCTCCTCTCCGCCAGCCAATCTGCTATCCGCTCCTCTCCGCCAGACACCCTGCTATCCGCCCCTCTCCGCCAGCCACCCTGCTATCCGCCCCTCTCCGCGAGCCAATCTGCTATCCGCCCCTCTCCGCCAGCCAATCTGCTATCCGCTGCTCTCCGCCAGCCACCCTGCTATTCGCATATCTCTTTCAGCCACCCTGCTATCCGCTCCTCTCCGCCAGCCAATCTGCTATCGGCTCCTCTCCGCCACCCACCCTGCTATCCGCTCCTGTGTCAGCCAATCTGCTATCCGCTCCTCTCCGCCAGCCAATCTGCTATCCGCTCCTCTCCGCCAGCCAATCTTCTATCCGCTCCTGTCTCACCCACCCTGCTATCCGCTCCTCTCCGCCAGCCAATCTGCTATCCGCCCCTATCCGCCAGCCACCCTGCTATCCGCCCCTCTCTGCCAGCCACCCTGCTATCCGCCCCTCTCCGACAGCCAATCTGCTATCCGCTCCTCTACACCAAACAATCTGCTATCCGCTCCTGTGTCAGCCACCCTGCTATCCTCTCCTCTCCGCCAGCCAATCTGCTATCCGCTCCTCTCCGCCAGCCACCCTGCTATCCGCCCCTCTCCCCCAGCCACCCTGCTATCCGCCCCTCTCCGCCAGCCAATCTGCTATCCGCCCCTCTCCGCCAGCCAATCTGCTATCCGCTGCTCTCCGCCAGCCACCCTGCTATCCGCATATCTCTTTCAGCGACCCTGCTATCCGCTACTCTCCACCAGCCACCCTGCTATCCGCTCCTGTGTCAGCCACTCTGCTATCCGCTCCTGTGTCAGCCACCCTGCTATCCGCCCCTCTGAGCCAGACAATCTGCTATCTGCTCCTTTTCGCCAGTCAATCTGCTATCCGCTCCTGTGTCAGCCACCCTGCTATCCGCCCCTCTGAGCCAGACAATCTGCTATCTGCACCTCTCCGCCAGCCAACCTGCTATCCGCTCCTGTGTCAGCCACCCTGCTATCCGCTCCTGTGTCCGCCACTCTGCTATCATCTCCTTTCCGCTAGCCAAACAGCTTTCCGCTCCTCTCCGCCAGCAACCCTGGTCTCCGCCCCTTCTGCCAGCCACCCTGCTATCAGGTCCTTTCCAACAGCCAATCTGCTATCCGCTCCTCTCAGCCAGCCACCCTGCTATCCTGTCCTTTCCGACAGCCAATCTGCTATCCATTCCTCTCAGCCAGACACCCTGCTATCCGCTCCTCTCCGCCAGCCTCCCTGCTATCCGGTCCTTTCCGCCAGTCAATCTGATATCCGCCCCTCTCCGCCAGCCAATCTGCTATCCGCCCCTCTCCGCCAGCCAATCTGCTATCTGCCCTTCTCCGCCAGCCAATCTGCTATCCGCCCTTCTCCGCCAGCCAATCTGCTATCCGCTCCTCTCCGCCAGCCAATCTGCTATCCGCTCCTTCCCGCAAGCCAATCTGCTATCAGCTCCTCTCCGCCAGCCACCCTGATATCCGCTCCTCTCCGCCAGCCAATCTGCTATCCTCTCCTGCGTCAGCCACCTGCTATCCACTCCTCTCCGCCAGCCAATCTGCTATCCGCTCCTGAGTCAGCCAATCTGCTATACGCTCCTCTCCGCCAGCCAATCTGCTATCGGCTCCTCTCCGCCACACACCCTGCTATCCGTTCCTCTGTCAGCCACCCTGCTATCCGGTCCTCTCCGCCAGCCAATCTGCTATCCGCCCCTCTCCGCCAGCCAATCTGCTATTCGCCTCTCTCCGCCAGCCAATCTGCTATCCGCCCCACTGCGCCAGCCACCCTGCTATCCGCCCCTATCCTCCAGCCAATCTGCTATCCGCTCCTGTGTCAGCTACTCTGCTATCCACTCCTCTCCGCCAGACAATCTGCTATCGGCTCCTCTCCGCCAGCCAATATGCTATCGGCTCCCGTGTCAGCCAATCTGCTATCCGCCCCTCTCCGCCAGCCACCCTGCTATCCGCTTTTCTCCGCCAGCCACACTGCTATCCGCTCCTCTCCGCCAGTCACACTGCTATCCGCTCCTCTTCGCCAGCCAATCTGCTATCCGCTCCTTCCCGCCAGCCAATCTGCTATCAGCTCCTCTCCGCCAGCCACCCTGATATCCGCTCCTCTCCGCCAGCCAATCTGCTATCCTCTCCTGAGTCAGCCAATCTGCTATACGCTCCTCTCCGCCAGCCAATCTGCTATCCGCTCCTGAGTCAGCCAATCTGCTATACGCTCCTCTCCGCCAGCCAATCTGCTATCCGCTCCTCTCCGCCAGACACCCTGCTATCCGCCCCTCTCCGCCAGCCACCCTGCTATCCGCCCCTCTCCGCGAGCCAATCTGCTATCCGCCCCTCTCCGCCAGCCAATCTGCTATCCGCTGCTCTCCGCCAGCCACCCTGCTATTCGCATATCTCCTTCAGCCACCCTGCTATCCGCTCCTCTCCGCCAGCCAATCTGCTATCGGCTCCTCTCCGCCACCCACCCTGCTATCCGCTCCTGTGTCAGCCAATCTGCTATCCGCTCCTCTCCGCCAGCCAATCTGCTATCCGCTCCTCTCCGCCAGCCAATCTTCTATCCGCTCCTGTCTCACCCACCCTGCTATCCGCTCCTCTCCGCCAGCCAATCTGCTATGCGCTCCTCTCCGCCAGCCAATCTGCTATCCGCTCCTCTCCGTCAGCCACCCTGCTATCCGCCCCTCTCCGCCAGTCACCCTGCTATCCGCCCCTCTACGCCAGCCAATCTGCTATCCGCTCCTGTGTCAGCCACCCTGCTGTCCGCTTCTCTCCGCCAGCAAATCTGCTATCCGCTCCTGTGTCAGCCACCCTGCTGTCCGCTCCTCTCCGCCAGCCAATCTGCTATCCGCCCCTCTCCGCCAGCCACCCTGCTATCCGCCCCTCTCTGCCAGACACCCTGCTATCCGCCCCTCTCCGCCAGCCAATCTGCTATCCGCTCCTCTACACCAAACAATCTGCTATCCGCTCCTGTGTCAGCCACCCTGCTATCCTCTCCTCTCCGCCAGCCAATCTGCTGTCCGCTCCTCTCCGCCAGCCACCCTGCTATCCGCCCCTCTCCGCCAGCCACCCTGCTATCCGCCCCTCTCCGCCAGCCAATCTGCTATCCGCCCCTCTCCGCCAGCCAATCTGCTATCCGCTGCTCTCCGCCAGCCACCCTGCTATCCGCATATCTCTTTCAGCCACCCTGCTATCCGCTACTCTCCACCAGCCACCCTGCTATCCGCTCCTGTGTCAGCCACCCTGCTATCCGCTCCTGTGTCAGCCACCCTGCTATCCGCCCCTCTGAGCCAGACAATCTGCTATCCGCTCCTGTGTCAACCACCCTGTTATCCTCTCCTCTCCGCCAGCCAATCTGCTATCCGCTCTTCTCCGCCAGCCAACCTGCTATCCGCTCCTGTGTCAGCCACCCTGCTATCCGCTCCTGTGTCCGCCACTCTGCTATCCGCTCCTTTCCGCTAGCCAAACTGCTTTCCGCTCCTCTCCGCCAGCAACCCTGGTCTCCGCCCCTTCTGCCAGCCACCCTGCTATCAGGTCCTTTCCAACAGCCAATCTGCTATCCGCTCCTCTCAGCCAACCACCCTGCTATCCTGTCCTTTCCGACAGCCAATCTGCTATCCATTCCTCTCAGCCAACCACCCTGCTATCCGCTCCTCTCCGCCAGCCACCCTGCTATCCGCTCCTTTCCGCCAGTCAATCTGCTATCCGCCCCTCTCCGCCAGCCAATCTGCTATCCGCCCTTCTCCGCCAGCCAATCTGCTATCCGCCCTTCTCCGCCAGCCAATCTGCTATCCGCTCCTTCCCGCCAGCCAATCTGCTATCAGCTCCTCTCCGCCAGCCACCCTGATATCCGCTCCTCTCCGCCAGCCAATCTGCTATTCTCTCCTGCTTCAGCCACCTGCTATCCACTCCTCTCCGCCAGCCAATCTGCTATCCGCTCCTGAGTCAGCCAATCTGCTATACACTCCTCTCCGCCAGCCAATCTGCTATCGGCTTCACTCCGCCACCCACCCTGCTATCCGCTCCTCTGTCAGCCACCCTGCTATCCGGTCCTCTCCGCCAGCCAATCTGCTATCCGCCCCTCTCCGCCAGCCAATCTGCTATTCGCCCCTCTCCGCCAGCCAATCTGCTATCCGCTCCTCTCCGCCAGCCACCCTGCTATCCGCCCCTCTCCGGCAGCCAATCTGCTATCCGCTCCTGTGTCAGCCACCCTGCTGTCCGCTCCTCTCCTCCAGCCAATTTGCTATCCGCCCCTCTCCGCCAGTCACCCTGCTATCCGCCCCTCTCCGCCAGCCAAACTGATATCCGCTAATCTCCGCCAGTCACCCTGCTATCAGCTTCTCTCCGCCAGCCACCCTGCTATCCGCTCCTCTCCGCCAGCCACCGTGCTATCCGCTCCTCTCCGCCAGCCAATCTGCTATCCGCTCCAGAGTCAGGCAATCTGCTATCCGCTCCTCTCCGCCAGCCAATCTGCTATCGGCTCCTCTCCGCCACCCACCCTGCTATCCGCTCCTGTGTCAGCCACGCTGCTATCCGCTCCTCTCCGCCAGCCAATCTGCTATCCGCTCCTCTCCGCCAGCCAATCTGCTATCCGCTCCTCTCCGTCAGCCACCCTGCTATCCGCCCCTCTGCGCCAGCCACCCTGCTATCCGCCCCTCTACGCCAGCCAATCTGCTATCCGCTCCTGTGTCAGCCACCCTGCTGTCCGCTTCTCTCCGCCAGCAAATCTGCTATCCGCTCCTGTGTCAGCCACCCTGCTGTCCGCCCCTCTCCGCCAGCCACCCTGCTATCCGCCCCTCTCTGCCAGCCACCCTGCTATCCGCCCCTCTCCGACAGCCAATCTGCTATCCGCTCCTCTACACCAAACAATCTGCTATCCGCTCCTGTGTCAGCCACCCTGCTATCCTCTCCTCTCCGCCAGCCAATCTGCTATCCGCTCCTCTCCGCCAGCCACCCTGCTATCCGCCCCTCTCCCCCAGCCACCCTGCTATCCGCCCCTCTCCGCCAGCCAATCTGCTATCCGCCCCTCTCCGCCAGCCAATCTGCTATCCGCTGCTCTCCGCCAGCCACCCTGCTATCCGCATATCTCTTTCAGCGACCCTGCTATCCGCTACTCTCCACCAGCCACCCTGCTATCCGCTCCTGTGTCAGCCACCCTGCTATCCGCTCCTGTGTCAGCCACCCTGCTATCCGCCCCTCTGAGCCAGACAATCTGCTATCTGCTCCTTTTCGCCAGTCAATCTGCTATCCGCTCCTGTGTCAGCCACCCTGCTATCCGCCCCTCTGAGCCAGACAATCTGCTATCTGCACCTCTCCGCCAGCCAACCTGCTATCCGCTCCTGTGTCAGCCACCCTGCTATCCGCTCCTGTGTCCGCCACTCTGCTATCATCTCCTTTCCGCTAGCCAAACAGCTTTCCGCTCCTCTCCGCCAGCAACCCTGGTCTCCGCCCCTTCTGCCAGCCACCCTGCTATCAGGTCCTTTCCAACAGCCAATCTGCTATCCGCTCCTCTCAGCCAGCCACCCTGCTATCCTGTCCTTTCCGACAGCCAATCTGCTATCCATTCCTCTCAGCCAGACACCCTGCTATCCGCTCCTCTCCGCCAGCCTCCCTGCTATCCGGTCCTTTCCGCCAGTCAATCTGATATCCGCCCCTCTCCGCCAGCCAATCTGCTATCCGCCCCTCTCCGCCAGCCAATCTGCTATCCGCCCTTCTCCGCCAGCCAATCTGCTATCCGCTCCTCTCCGCCAGCCAATCTGCTATCCGCTCCTTCCCGCAAGCCAATCTGCTATCAGCTCCTCTCCGCCAGCCACCCTGATATCCGCTCCTCTCCGCCAGCCAATCTGCTATCCTCTCCTGCGTCAGCCACCTGCTATCCACTCCTCTCCGCCAGCCAATCTGCTATCCGCTCCTGAGTCAGCCAATCTGCTATACGCTCCTCTCCGCCAGCCAATCTGCTATCGGCTCCTCTCCGCCACCCACCCTGCTATCCGTTCCTCTGTCAGCCACCCTGCTATCCGGTCCTCTCCGCCAGCCAATCTGCTATCCGCCCCTCTCCGCCAGCCAATCTGCTATTCGCCTCTCTCCGCCAGCCAATCTGCTATCCGCCCCACTGCGCCAGCCACCCTGCTATCCGCCCCTATCCTCCAGCCAATCTGCTATCCGCTCCTGTGTCAGCTACTCTGCTATCCACTCCTCTCCGCCAGACAATCTGCTATCGGCTCCTCTCCGCCAGCCAATATGCTATCGGCTCCCGTGTCAGCCAATCTGCTATCCGCCCCTCTCCGCCAGCCACCCTGCTATCCGCTTCTCTCCGCCAGCCACACTGCTATCCGCTCCTCTCCGCCAGTCACACTGCTATCCGCTCCTCTTCGCCAGCCAATCTGCTATCCGCTCCTTCCCGCCAGCCAATCTGCTATCAGCTCCTCTCCGCCAGCCACCCTGATATCCGCTCCTCTCCGCCAGCCAATCTGCTATCCTCTCCTGCGTCAGCCACTTGCTATCAACTCCTCTCCGCCAGCCAATCTGCTATCCGCTCCTGAGTCAGCCAATCTGCTATACGCTCCTCTCCGCCAGCCAATCTGCTATCGGCCTCACTCCGCCACCCACCCTGCTATCCGCTCCTCTGTCAGCCACCCTGCTATCCGGTCCTCTCCGCCAGCCAATCTGCTATCCGCCCCTCTCCGCCAGCCAATCTGCTATTCGCCCCTCTCCGCCAGCCAATCTGCTATCGGCTCCTCTCCGGCAGCCAATCTGCTATCCGCTCCTGTGTCAGCCACCCTGCTGTCCGCTCCTCTCCTCCAGCCAATTTGCTATCCGCCCCTCTCCGCCAGTCACCCTGCTATCCGCCCCTCTCCGCCAGCCAAACTGCTATCCGCTAATCTCCGCCACTCACCCTGCTATCAGATTCTCTCCGCCAGCCACCCTGCTATCCGCTCCTCTCCGCCAGCCACCGTGCTATCCGCTCCTCTCCGCCAGCCAATCTGCTATCCGCTCCAGAGTCAGCCAATCTGCTATCCGCTCCTCTCCGCCAGCCAATCTGCTATCGGCTCCTCTCCGCCACCCACCCTGCTATCCGCTCCTGTGTCCGCCACGCTGCTATCCGCTCCTCTCCGCCAGCCAATCTGCTATCCGCTCCTCTCCGCCAGCCAATCTGCTATCCGCTCCTGTCTCACCCACCCTGCTATCCGCTCCTCTCCGCCAGCCAATCTGCTATGCGCCCCTCTACGTCAGCCAATCTGCTATACGCTCCTCTCCGTCAGCCACCCTGCTATCCGCCCCTCTCCGCCAGCCACCCTGCTATCCGCCCCTCTACGCCAGCCAATCTGCTATCCGCTCCTGTGTCAGCCACCCTGCTGTCCGCTTCTCTCCGCCAGCAAATCTGCTATCCGCTCCTGTGTCAGCCACCCTGCTGTCCGCTCCTCTCCGCCAGCCAACCTGCTATCCGCCCCTCTCTGCCAGCCACCCTGCTATTCGCCTCTCTCCGCCAGCCAATCTGCTATCCGCTCCTCTCCGCCAGCCAATCTGCTATCCGCTCCTGTGTCAGCCACCCTGCTATTCTCTCCTCTCCGCCAGCCAATCTGCTATCCGCTTCTCTCCGCGAGCCACCCTGCTATCCGCCGCTCTCCGCCAGCCACCCTGCTATCTGCCCCTCTCCGCCAGCCAATCTGCTATCCGCCCCACTTCGCCAGCCAATCTGCTATCCGCTGCTCTCCGCCAGCCACCCTCCTAACCGCATATCTCTTTCAGCCACCCTGCTATCGGCTCCTCTCCACCAGCCACCCTGCTATCCGCTCCTGTGTCAGCCACCCTGCTATCCGCTCCTGTGTCAGCCACCCTGCTATCCGCCCCTCGGAGCCAGACAATCTGCTATCTGCTCCTTTTCGACAGTCAATCTGCTATCCGCTCCTGTGTCAACCACCCTGTTATCCTCTCCTCTACGCCAGCCAATCTGCTATCCGCCCCTCTGCGCCAGCCAATCTGCTATCCGCTCTTCTCCGCAAGCCAACCTGCTATCCGCTCCTGTGTTAGCGTCCCTGCTATCCGCTACTGTGTCAGCCACTCTGCTATCCGCTCCTTTCCGCTAGCCAAACTGATTCCGCTCCTCTCCGCCAGCCACCCTGGTCTCCGCCCCTTCTGCCAGCCACGCTGCTATCAGGTCCTTTCCAACAGCCAATCTGCTATCCGCTCCTCTCAGCCAGCCACCCTGCTACCCGGTCCTTTCCGCCAGTCAATCTGCTTTCCGCCCCTTTCCGCCAGCCAATCTGCTATCCGCCCCTCTCCGCCAGCCAATCTGCTATCCGCCCTTCTCCGCCAGCCAATCTGCTATCCGCCCTTCTCCGGCAGCCAATCTGCTATCCGCTCCTCTCCGCCAGCCAATCTGTTATCCACCCCTCTCCGCCAGCCAATCTGCTATCCACCCCTCTCCATCAGCCACCCTGCTATCCGCTCCTCTCCGCCAGCCACACTGCTATCCGCTCCTCTCCGCCAGCCACCCTGCTATCCGCTCCTGTGTCAGCCACCCTGCTATCCGCTCCTGTGTCAGCCACCCTGTTATCCGCCCCTCTGCGCCAGCCAATCTGCTATCTGCTCCTTTTCGCCAGTCAATCTGCTATCCGCTCCTGTGTCAACCACCCTGTTATCCTCTCCTCTCCGCCAGACAATCTGCTATCCGCCCCTCTGCGCCAGCCAATCTGCTATCCGCTCTTCTCCGCCACCCAACCTGCTATCCGCTCCAGTGTCAGCCACGCTGCTATCCGCTCCTGTGTCAGCCACTCTGGTATCCGTTCCTTTCCGCCAGCCAATCTGCTATCCGCCCTACTCCGCCAGCCAATCTGCTATCCTCCCTTCTCCGCCAGCCAATCTGCTATCCGCTCCTCTCCGCCAGCCAATCTGCTATCCGCCCCTTTCCGCCAGCCAATCTGTTATCCACCCCTCTCCGCCAGCCAATCTGCTATCCACCCCTCTCCGTCAGCCACCCTTATATCCGCCCCTCTGCCCCAGCCACCCTGCTATCCGCCCCTCTCCTCCAGCCAATCTGCTATCCGCTCCTGTGTCAGCCACTCTGCTATCCACTCCTCTCCGCCAGACAATCTGCTATCGGCTCCTCTCCGCCAGCCAATATGCTATCGGCTCCCGTGTCAGCCAATCTGCTATCCGCCCCTCTCCGCCAGCCACCCTGCTATCCGCTCCTCTCCGCCAGCCACACTGCTATCCGCTCCTCTCCGCCAGCCACACTGCTATCCGCTCCTCTTCGCCAGCCAATCTGCTATCCGCTCCTTCCCGCCAGCCAATCTGCTATCAGCTCCTCTCCGGCAGCCAATCTGCTATCCGCTCCTGTGTCAGCCACCCTGCTGTCCGCTCCTCTCCTCCAGCCAATATGCTATCCGCCCCTCTCCGCCAGCCAATCTGCTATCCGCTCCTGAGTCAGCCAATCTGCTATTCGCCCCTCTCCGCCAGCCAATCTGCTATCCGCTCCTCTCCGCCAGCCACCCTGCTATCCGCCCCTCTCCGGCAGCCAATCTGCTATCGGCTCCTCTCCGGCAGCCAATCTGCTATCCGCTCCTGTGTCAGCCACCCTGCTGTCCGCTCCTCTCCTCCAGCCAATATGCTATCCGCCCCTCTCCGACAGTCACCCTGCTATCCGCCCCTCTCCGCCAGCCAAACTGCTATCCGCTAATCTCCGCCAGTCACCCTGCTATCAGCTTCTCTCCTCCAGCCACCCTGCTATCAGCTCCTCTCCGCCAGACACCGTGCTATCCGCTCCTCTCCGCCAGCCAATCTGCTATCCGCTCCAGAGTCAGCCAATCTGCTATCCGCTCCTCTCCGCCAGCCAATCTGCTATCGGCTCCTCTCCGCCACCCACCCTGCTATCTGCTCCTGTGTCAGCCACCCTGTTATCCGCTCCACTCCGCCAGCCAATCTGCTATCCGCTCCTCTCCGCCAGCCAATCTGTTATCCGCTGCTGTCTCACTCACCCTGCTATCCGCTCCTCTCCGCCAGCCAATCTGCTATGCGCCCCTCTCCGTCAGCCAATCTGCTATCCGCTCCTCTCCGTCTGCCACCCTGCTATCCGCCCCTCTCCGCCAGCCATCCTGCTATCCGCCCCTTTACGCCAGCCAATCTGCTGTCCGCTCCTGTGTCAGCCACCCTGCTGTCCGCTTCTCTCCGCCAGCAAATCTGCTATCCGCTCCTGTGTCAGCCAACCTGCTGTCCGCTCCTCTCCGCCAGCCAATCTGCTATCCGCCCCTCTCCGCCAGCCACCCTGCTATCCGCCCCTCTCTGCCAGCCACCCTGCTATCCGCCCATCTCCGCCAGCCAATCTGCTATCCGCTCCTCTCCGCGAGCCAATCTGCTATCGGCTCCTCTCCGCCACCCACCCTGCTATCCGCTCCTCTGTCATCCACCCTGCTATCCGGTCCTCTCCGCCAGCCAATCTGCTATTCGCCCCTCTCCGCCAGCCACCCTGCTATCCGCCCCTCTCCGCTAGCCAATCTGCTATCCGCCCCTCTCCGCCAGCCAATCTGCTATCCGCTGCTCTCCGCCAGCCACCCTGCTATCCGCATATCTCTTTCAGCCACCCTGCTATCCGCTACTCTCCACCAGCCACCCTGCTATCCGCTCCTGTGTCAGCCACCCTGCTATCCACTCCTGTGACAGAAACCCTGCTATCCTCTCCTCTCCGCCAGCCAATCTGCTATCCGCTCCTCTCTGCCAGCCAATCTGCTATCCGCTCCTCTTTGCCAGCCAGTCTGCTATCCGCTCCTCTAACCACCCTGCTATCCGTTCCTCTCCGCCAGCCACCCTGCTTTCCGCTCCTCTCCGCCAGCCACCCGGCTATCCGCTCCTCTCCGCCAGCCAATCTGCTATCCGCTCCTCTGTCAGCCAATCTGCTATCCGCTCCTGTGTCAGCCAATCTGCTATCTGCTCCTCTCCGCCAGCCACCCTGCAATCCGCTACTCTCCACGAGCCACCCTGCTATTCGCTCCTGTGTCAGACACCCTGCTATCCGCTCCTCTCCGCCAGCCACCCTGCTATCCGGTCCTTTCCGCCACCCAATCTGCTATCCGCCCTTCTCCGCCAGCAAATCTGCTATCCGCCCTTCTCCGCCAACCAATCTGCTATCCCTTCCTTTCCGCCAGCCAATCTGCTATCCGCCCCTCTCCGCCAGCCAATCTGTTATCCACCCCTCTCCGCCAGCCACCCTGCTATCAGCTCCTCTCCGCCAACCAATCTGCTATCCGCTCCTCTCTGCCAGCCAATCTGCTATCCGCTCCTGTGTCAGCCAATCTGCTATCTGCTCCTCTCCGCCAGCCACCCTGCAATCCGCTACTCTCCACGAGCCACCCTGCTATTCGCTCCTGTGTCAATCTGCTATCCCCTCCTGTGTCAGCCACCCTGCTATCCGCTCCTCTCCGCCAGACAATCTGCTATCCTCTCCTGTGTCAGCCACCTTGCTATCCGCTCCTCTCCGCCAGCCAATCTGCTCTCCGCACCTGTGTCAGCCACCCTGCTATCCGCTCCTCTCCGCCAGCCAACCTGCTATCCGCTCCTGTGTCAGCCACGCTGCTATCCGCTCCTCACCGTCAGCCACCCTGCTATCCGCTCCTGTGTCAGCCACCCTGCTATCCGCTCCTGTGTCAGCCACACTGCTATCCGCTCCTCACCGTCAGCCACCCTGCTATCCGCTCCTGTGTCAGCCACCCTGCTATCCGCTCCTCTCCGCCAGCCACCCTGCTATCCGCTCCTCTCCGCCAGCCAATCTGCTATCCGCTCCTCTCCGCCAGCCACCCTGCTATCTGCCCCTCTCCGCCAGCCACCCTGCTATCCGCCCATCTCCGCCAGGCAATCTGCTATCTAGTCCTGTGTCAGCCAATCTGCTATCCGCTCCTCTCCAATAGCCAATCAGCTATCCGCCCCTCTCCGCAAGCCAATTTGCTATCCGCCCCTCTCCGCAAGCCAATCTGCTATCCGCTCCTCTCCGCCAGCCACCCTGCTATCCGCATATCTCTGTCAGCCACCCTGCTATCCGCTTCTCTCCACCAGCCACCCTGCTATCCGCTCCTGTGTCACCCACCCTGCTATCCTCTCCTCTCCGCCAGCCAATCTGCTATCCGCCCCTCTGCGCCAGCCAATCTACTATCCGCTCCTCTCCGCCACCCTTCCTGCTATCCTCTCCTGTGTCAGCCACCCTGCTATCCGCTCCTGTGTCAGCCACCCTGCTGTCCGCTCCTCTCCGCCAACCACCCTGCTATCCGCCCCTCTCCGCCAGCCACCCTGCTATCCGGTCATTTCCGACAGCCAATCTGCTATACGCTCCTCTCAGCCAGCCACCCTGCTATCCGCTCCTCTCCGCCAGCCACCCTGCTATCCGCCCCTCTCCGCCAGCCACCCTGCTATCCGCCCCTCTCCGCCAGCCACCCTGCTATCCGGTCCTTTCGGCCAGCCACCCTGCTATCCGCTCCTCTACGCCTGCCACCCTGCTATCCGCGCCTCTCCGCCAGCCACCCTGCTATCCGCTCCTCTCCGCCAGCCAATCTGCTCTCCGCACCTGTGTCAGCCACCCTGCTATCCGCTCCTCTCCGTCAGCCAATCTGCTATCTGCTCCTTTGTCAGCCAATCTGCTATCCGCCCCTCTCCGCCAGCCACCCTGCTATCCGGTCCTTTCCGACAGTCAATCTGCTATACGCTCCTCTCAGCCAGCCAATCTGCTATCCGCTCCTCTCCGCCAGCCACCCTGCTATCCGCTCCTCTCCGCCAGCCACCCTGCTATCCGCTCCTCTCCGCCAGCCACCCTGCTATCCGCTCCTCTCCGCCTGCCACGCTGCTATCCTCTCCTCTCCGCCAGCCACCCTGCTATCCGCCCCTCTCCGCCAGCCAATCTGCAATCCGCCCCTCTCCGCCAGCCACCCTGCTATCCGCTCCTCTTCGCCACCCAATATGGTATCCGCTCCCCTCCGCCACCCACACTGCTATCCGCTCCTGTGTCAGCCACCCTGCTATCCGCTCCTCTCCGCCAGCCAATTTGCTATCCGCTAACCTCCGCTAGCCACCCTGCTATCAGCTTCTCTCCGCCAGCCACCCTGCTATCCGCTCCTCTCCGCCAGCCACCCTGCTATCCGCTCCTCTCCGCCAGCCAATCTGCTATCCGCTCCTGTGTCAGCCACCCTGCTATGCGCTTCTCTCCGCCAGCCAATTTGCTATCCGCTAATCTCCGCCAGCCACCCTCCTATCAGCTTCTCTCCGCCAGCCACCCTGCTATCCGCTAGTGTGTCAGCCACCCTGCTATCCGCTCCTTTCCGCCAGCCAATCTGCTATCCACCCCTCTCCTTCAGCCACCCTGCTATCAGCCCCTCTCCGCCAGCCAATCTGCTATCCGCTCCTGTCTCATCCACACTGCTATCCTCTCCTCTCAGCCAGCCAATCTGTGATCCGCCCCTCTGCGCCAGCCAATCTGCTATCCGCTCCTCTCCGCCAGCCAATCTGCTATCCGCTCCTCTCTGACAGCCAATCTGCTATCCGCTCCTCTCCGCCAGCCAATCTGCTATCCGCTACGGTGTCAGACATTCTGCTATCCGCTCCTCTTCGCCAGCCACCCTGCTATCCGCTCCTGTGTCAGCCACCCTGCTATCCGGTCCTTTCCGCCAGACAATTTGCTATCCGCTCCTCTCCGCCAGCCACCCTGCTATCCGCCCCTCTCCTCCAGCCAATCTGCTATCCGCCCCTCTCCGCCAGCCAATCTGCTATCCGCCCCTCTCCGCCAGCCAATCTGCAATCGGCCCCTCTCCGCCAGCCACCCTGCTATCCGCTCCTCTCCGTCTGCCACCCTGCTATCCGCCCCTCTCCGCCAGCCAATCCGCTATCCGCCCTTCTCCGCCAGCCAATCTGCTATCCGCTCCTGCGTAAGCCAATCTGCTATCCGCTCCTCTCCGCCAGCCAATCTGCTATCCGCCCCTCTCCGCCAGCCAATCTGCTATCCGCCCCTCTCCGTCAGCCACCCTGCTATCCGCCCCTCTCCGCCAGCCACCCTGCTATCCGCCCCTCTCCGCCAGCCAATCTGCTATCCGCTCCTCTCCGCCAGCCAATCTGCTATCCGCTCCTGTGTGAGCCACCCTGCTATCCGCTCCTCTCCGCCAGCCACCCTGCTATCCGCTGCTGTGTCAGCCAGCCTGCTATCTGCTCCTGTGTCAGCCACCCTGCTATCCGCTCCTCTCCACCAGCCAATCTGCTATCGGCTCCTCTCTGCCAGCCACCCTGCTATCCGCTCCTCTCCACCAGCCAATCTGCTATCCGCTCCTCTTTGCCAGCCAATCTGCTATCCGCTCCTTTCCGCCAGTCAATCTGCTATCCGCTCCTGTGTCAGCCACTCTGTTATACATTCCTCTCCGCCAGCAACCCTGCTATCCGCTCCCCTCCGCCACCCACCCTGGTATCCGCTCCTGTGTCAGCCACCCTGCTATCCGCTCCTCTCCGCCAGCCAATTTGCTATCCGCTAATCTCCGCCAGCCACCCTGCTATCAGCTTCTCTCCGCCAGCCACCCTGCTATCCGCTCCTGTGTCAGCCACCCTGCTATCCGCTCCTCTCCGCCAGCCACCCTGCTATCCGCTCCTGTGTCAGCAACCCTGCTATCCGCTCCTTTCCGCCAGCCAATTTGCTATCCGCTAATCTCCGCCAGCCAATCTGCTATTGGCTCCTCTCTGCCACCCACCCTGCTATCCGCTCCTCTCCGCCAGCCAGTCTGCTATCCGCTCCTCTCCGCCAGCCAATCTGCAATCCGCCCCTCTCCGCCAGCCACCCTGCTATCCGCTCCTCTTCGCCAGCCAATATGGTATCCGCTCCCCTCCGCCACCCACACTGCTATCCGCTCCTCTCCGCCAGCCAATTTGCTATCCGCTAACCTCCGCTAGCCACCCTGCTATCAGCTTCTCTCCGCCAGCCAACCTTCTATCCGCTCCTCTCCGCCAGCCACCCTGCTATCCGCTCCTCTCCGCCAGCCAATCTGCTATCCGCTCCTGTGTCAGCCACCCTGCTATCCGCTTCTCTCCGCCAGCCAATTTGCTATCCGCTAATCTCCGAGAGCCACCCTGCTCTCAGCTTCTCTCCCCCAGCCACCCTGCTATCCGCTAGTGTGTCAGCCACCCTGCTATCCGCTCCTTTCCGCCAGCCAATCTACTATCCACCCCTCTCCTTCAGCCACCCTGCTATCAGCCCCTCTCCGCCAGCCAATCTGCTATCCGCTCCTGTCTCATCCACACTGCTATCCTCTCCTCTCAGCCAGCCAATCTGCGATCCGCCCCTCTGCACCAGCCAATCTGCTATCCGCTCCTCTCCGCCAGCCAATCTGCTATCCGCTCCTCTCTGACAGCCAATCTGCTATCCGCTCCTCTCCGCCAGCCAATCTGCTATCCGCTACGGTGTCAGACAATGTGCTATCCGCCCCTCTCCGCCAGCCACCCTGCTATCCGCTCCTGTGTCAGCCACCCTGCTATCCGGTCCTTTCCGCCAGCCAATCTGCTATCCGCTCCTCTCAGACAGCAACCCTGTTATCCGCCCCTCTCCGCCAGCCACCCTGCTATCAGGTCCTTTCCGCCAGCCACCCTGCTATCCGGTCCTTTCCGCCAGCCAATCTGCTATCCTCTCCTCTCCGCCAGCCACCCTGCTATCCGCTCCTCTCCGCCTGCCACCCTTCTATCCGCCCCTCTCCGCCAGCCAATCTGCTATCCGCCCCTCTCCGCCAGCCAATCTGCTATCCGCCCCTCTCCGCCAGCCAATCTGCAATCGGCCCCTCTCCGCCAGCCACCCTGCTATCCGCTCCTCTCCGCCTGCCACCCTGCTATCCGCCCCTCTCCGCCAGCCAATCCGCTATCCGCCCTTCTCCGCCAGCCAATCTGCTATCCGCTCCTGCGTCAGCCAATCTGCTATCCGCTCCTCTCCGCCAGCCAATCTTCTATCCGCCTCTCTCCGCCAGCCAATCTGTTATCCGCCCCTCTCCGCCAGCCAATCTGCTATCCGCCCCTCTCCGTCAGCCACCCTGCTATCCGCCCCTCTCCGCCAGCCAATCTGCTATCCGCTCCTCTCCGCCAGCCAATCTGCTATCCGCTCCTGTGTCAGCCACCCTGCTATCCGCTCCTCTCCGCCAGCCACCCTGCTATCCGCTGCTGTGTCAGCCAGCCTGCTATCTGCTCCTGTGTCAGCCACCCTGCTATCCGCTCCTCTCCACCAGCCAATCTGCTATCGGCTCCTCTCTGCCAGCCACCCTGCTATCCGCTCCTCTCCACCAGCCAATCTGCTATCGGCTCCTCTCCGCCAGCCACCCTGCTATCCGCTCCTCTCCGCCAGCCAATCTGCTATCCGCTCCTCTTTGCCAGCCAATCTGCTATCCGCTCCTTTCCGCCAGTCAATCTGCTATCCGCTCCTGTGTCAGCCACTCTGTTATCCATTCCTCTCCGCCAGTAACCCTGCTATCCGCTCCCCTCCGCCACCCACCCTGGTATCCGCTCCTGTGTCAGCCACCCTGCAATCCGCTCCTCTCCGCCAGCCAATTTGCTATCCGCTAATCTCCGCCAGCCACCCTGCTATCAGCTTCTCTCCGCCAGCCACCCTGCTATCCGCTCCTGTGTCAGCCACCCTGCTATCCGCTCCTCTCCGCCAGCCACCCTGCTATCCGCTCCTGTGTCAGCAACCCTGCTATCCGCTCCTTTCCGCCAGCCAATTTGCTATCCGCTAATCTCCGACAGTCACCCTGCTATCAGCTTCTCTTCGCAAGCCACCCTGCTATCCGCTCCTGTGTCAGCCACCCTGCTATCCACTCCTCTCTGCCAGCAACCCTGCTATCCGCTCCTCTCCGCCAGCCAATCTGCTATTGGCTCCTCTCCGCCACCCACCCTGCTATCCGCTCCTCTCCGCCAGCCAGTCTGCTATCCGCTCCTCTCCGCCAGCCAGTATGCTATCCGCCCCTCTCCGCCAGCCAGTATGCTATCCGCCCCTCTCCGCCAGCCAATCTTCTATTCGCCCCTCTCCGCCAGCCAATCTGCTATCCGCTCCTCTCCGCCAGCCACCCTGATATCCGCTCCTCTCCTCCAGCCACCCTGCTATCCGCTCCTGCGTCAGCCACCTGCAATCCACTCCTCTCCACCATCCAATCTGCTATCCGACCCTCTCCGCCAGCCAATCTGCTCTCCGCCCCTCTCCGCCAGCCAATCTGCTATCCGCTCCTGTGTCAGCCACCCTGCTATAAGCTGCTTCCGGCCAGCCAATCTGCTATCTGCTCCTCTCCGCCAGCCAATCTGCTATCCACTCCTCTCCGCCAGCCAATCTGCTATCCGCTCCTCTCCGCCAGCCAATCTGCTATCCGCCCCTCTCCGCCAGCCACCCTGCTATACGCCCCTCTCCGCCAGCCACCCTGCTGTCCGCCCCTCTCCGCCAGCCAATCTGCTATCCCCTCCTATCCGCCAGACAATCTGCTATCCGCTCCTGTCTCATCCACCCTGCTATCCTCTCCTCTCCGCCAGCCAATCTGCGATCCGCCCCTCTGCGCCAGCCAATCTGCTATCCGCTCCTCTCCGCCAGCCAATCTGCTATCCGCTCCTCTCTGACAGCCAATCTGCTATCCGCTCCTCTCCGCCAGCCAATCTGCTATCCGCTACGGTGTCAGACAATCTGCTATCCGCCCCTCTCCGCCAGCCACCCTGCTATCCGCTCCTGTGTCAGCCACCCTGCTATCCGCTCCTCTCCGCCAGCCAATCTGCTATCCGCTCCTCTTTGCCAGGCAATCTGCTATCCGCAACCTCTCCGCCAGCCAATTTGCTATCCGCTAATCTCCGCCAGCCACCCTGCTATCAGCTTCTCTCCGCCAGCCACCCTGCTATCCGCTCCTGTGTCAGCCACCCTGCTATCCACTCCTCTCCGCCAGCCACCCTGCTATCCGCTCCTGTGTCAGCCACCCTGCTATCCGCTCCTCTCCGCCAGCCAATCTGCTATCCGCTCCTCTTTGCCAGGCAATCTGCTATCCGCAACCTCTCCGCCAGCCAATTTGCTATCCGCTAATCTCCGCCAGCCACCCTGCTATCCGCTCCTGTGTCAGCCACCCTGCTATCCGCTCCTCTCTGCCAGCCAATCTGCTATCCGCCTCTCTCCGCCAGCCAATCTGTTATCCGCCCCTCTCCGCCAGCCAATCTGCTATCCGCCCCTCTCCGCCAGCCACCCTGCTATCCGCTCGTCTCCGCCAGCAATGGGAGGGGTTTACGCCTCCTCCAGGAACTAACATTCTGGACTTTGTAAGCAACCTTCAAAACACCCTCCGAGACTCTTGGGCCCTTGCTCGAGAGAACTTAAAGGATGCTCAAGCGGAGCAAAAGGTCTGGTATGATAGACACACCAGAGAGCGTTCCTTCATGGTTGGAGACCAGGTCATGGTCTTGAAGGCGCAACAGGCCCATAAGATGGAAGCGTCCTGGGAAGGACCATACGTGGTCCAGGAGCGCCTGGGAGCTGTTAACTACCTCATAGCATTCCCAGATTCCTCTTTAAAGCCTAAAGTGTTTCATGTTAACTCTCTGAAGCCCTTTTACCCTAGAGAATTACAGGTCTGTCAGTTTACAGTCCAGGAAGGAGATGACACCGCGTGGCCTGACGGTGTCTACTACGAAGGTAAAAAGAATGGTGGTGTGGAAGAGGTGACCCTCTCCACAACCCTGCAACGTCTACAGCGGCAACAGATCAAGGGACTGTGCACTGACTTCGACCCCTTGTTCTCAGCCAAACCAGGACGGACTGAGCAAACCTGCCACTCCATTGACACAGGTAATGCTCACCCAATTAGAACCCCACCCTACCGGGTGTCACCTCATGCCAAAGTTGCTATTAAAAAGGAGATTGACAACATGTTGGAGATGGGTATCATCCGCCCTTCTACCAGTGCATGGGCATCTCCAGTGGTTCTGGTTCCCAAACCAGATGGGGAAATACGCTTTTGCGTGGACTACCATAAGCTAAATGCTGTAACTCGTCCAGACAACTATCCAATGCCACGCACTGATGAGCTATTGGAAAAGTTGGGACGTGCCCAGTTCATCTCTACCATTGACTTAACCAAGGGGTACTGGCAAGTACCACTAGATGAATCCGCCAAGGAAAAATCTGCCTTCATCACCCATGCAGGGGTGTTTGAATTTAATGTGCTTCCGTTCGGACTGCGGAATGCACCTGCCACCTTCCAAAGGCTGGTGGATGGTCTACTAGTGGGATTGGGAGACTGTGCAGTTGCATACCTCGATGATGTGGCCATTTTTTCTGATTCATGGCCCGAACACCTAGAACATTTGAAAATGGTTTTTGAGCGCATCAGGCAGGCAGGACTGACTGTTAAGGCCAAAAAGTGTCAAATAGGCCAAAACAGAGTGACTTACCTAGGACACCAGGTGGGTCAAGGAACCATCAACCCCCTACAGGCCAAGGTGGAGGCTATCCAACAGTGGCCTGTCCCAAGGTCAAAGAAACAGGTCCAATCCTTCTTAGGTTTGGCCGGCTACTACAGGCGATTTGTCCCACACTACAGCCAAATCGCTGCCCCACTGACTGATTTGACCAGGAAAACCCAGCCAAATGCAGTTAAGTGGACTGATGAGTGTCAGAAAGCCTTTACCCAGCTTAAGGCGATGCTCATGTCTGACCCTGTATTAAGGGCCCCGGACTTTGAAAAACCCTTCCTAGTTACCACCGATGCATCTGAACGTGGGTTAGGAGCGGTACTAATGCAGGAAGGACCGGATCACAACTTCCATCCTGTCGTGTTTCTCAGCAAGAAACTGTCTGAGAGGGAAAGCCACTGGTCCATCAGTGAAAAAGAATGTTACGCCATTGTGTATGCCTTGGAAAAACTCCGCCCATACGTTTGGGGCCGGCGCTTCCAGCTACAAACTGACCATGCTGCGCTACAGTGGCTTCACACCAACAAGGGAAACAACAAGAAACTTCTCCGCTGGAGCTTAGCGCTCCAAGACTTTGACTTTGACATTCAACACATTTCAGGAGCTTCCAACAAAATTGCTGATGCACTCTCTCGTGAAAGTTTCCCAGAATCGAGTGGCTAAAAAGTGTTATTAACATGTTTTCATGCTTTGTAGTCTATGTAATAGTGCATGTGTTTTATGGCTCTGTTTGTTTTACAGTTCTAGGAGGAAATCGCCGCCAGTGGATCCCACTGTGACGATTTGGGGGGCGTGTCATGAATAGTTAGTAAAGGGTTAAAACATAGTACCTGGTGGGCACCTGACCTGAGGATCAATCAGGGAAGAGAATTTGAAAATCCTAGGAGGGAACTTTGTCCCTCTGTGTGAATGTGTATTGTTCTTAGCCGTCTGGAATTACAAGGGTCTAGACGTTTTAATCAAGTCTTCTGCAAGTTTCCATCTTTCTGAACTAATTTCTTCTAGTCAAAATAGTGAGTATTAGAAAGGTACTTTGTGTCCTCAGCTAATAATCCTGTGTTTGCAATTCTGTGTGTTTGTTATTGATTATTCTTAATTCTGCCTGTTTTGTTATACTGAGAAAGAGAGAGGATTCTCTCCAGAACTTAGCAAGGTTATACCCTATGAGTGTCCAGCTTGGACTCATAGAGATTCTGTATTTTCTTGTTTTTCTTTTAATAAATTCTTTCTATAAAGATTTGATTAAATCCCTTCTACTGTGGATACAGGGGGAGGGAGCTAAGGAACTGTTTCTCTCTCGGTAGTGAGACCAGCTTATCTCCGGGCAGAGAAGGCAGGGGGAAGAGATCAGTCTCCCTGGGTTTGATTCAAGCAGTTTGAATCAGGTATCTCTTTCCAGTGGCTAGGAGAGAGGGAGGGGGGAGGTTTCCCTCCTGTGAGTGGATCTGTGTTTCCCCAGGGAACGCCTTTCGAAAGAGGCAGGGGGGAAAACAGGGGTGTCCCGGCCCACGTAATTGACCGTGGTGGTGGCAGCAAAAGGAGAGACCCACCCTAGGATTTTAGGGTGGGGAGTACATGCGGGTCCTCACTTTGGAACCCCCCAGTTTCAAGTGAGGGTCAACCCTGACACCTCTCCTCTCCGCCAACCACCCTGCTATCCGCTCCTCTACGTCAGCCACCCTGCTATCCGCTCCTCTCCGCCAGCCAATCTGCTATCCGCTCCTGTGTCAGCCACCCTGCTATTCGCTCCTGTGTCAGCCAATCTGCTATCCGCTCCTGTGTCAGCCACCCTGCTATCCGCTCCTGTGTCAGCCACCCTGCTATCCGCTCCTCTCCGCCAGCCACCCTGCTATCCGCTCCTCTCCATCAGCCAATGTGCTATCCGCTCCTCTCCGACAGCCAATCTGCTATCCGCTCCTGTGTCACCCAATCTGCTATCCGCTCCTGTGTCAGCCAATCTGCTATCCGCTCCCCTTTGCCAGCCAATCTGCTATCCACTCCTCTTTGCCAGCCACCCTGCTATCCGCTCCTCTCCTCCAACAACCCTGCTATCCACTCCTTTCTGCCAACCACCCTGCTATCCGCTCCTCTACACCAGCCACCCTGCTATCCGCTCCTCTCCACCAGCAACCCTGCTATCCTCTCCTCTCCACCAGCCACCCTGCTATCCGCTTCTCTCCGCCAGTCAATCTGCTATCCGCTCCTGTATAAGCCACCCTGCTATTGGCTGCTCTCCGCCAGCCACCCTGCTATGCGCTTCTCTCCGCCAGTCAATCTGCTACCCGCTCCTGTGTCAGCCACCCTGCTATCAGTTCCTCTCCGCCAGCCACCCTGCTATACGCTTTTCTCCGCCAGCCACCCTGCTATCCGCTCCTCTGCGCCAGCCAATCTGCTATGCGCTCCTCTCCGCCAGCCAATCTACTATCCGCTCCTGTGTCAGGAAATCTGCTATCCGCTCCTGTCCGCCAGCCAATCTGCTATCCGATCCTGTCCGCCAGACAATCTGCTATCTGCGACTGTGACAGCCAATCTGCTGTCCGCTCCTCTCCGCCAGGCACCCTGCTATCCGCTCTGCTCCGCCAGCCAATCTCCTATCCGCTCCTCTCCGCCAACCACCCTGCTATCCGCTCCACTCCGCCAACCACCCAGCTATCCGCTACTCTTCGCCAGCCAATCTGCTATCTGCTGGTCTCCGGCAGCCAATCTGCTATCCGCTCCTGTCGGCCAGCCAATCTGCTATCCGCTCCTGTGTCAGCCAATCTGCTATCCGCTCATCTTTGCCAGCCAATCTGCTATAAGCTCCTATCCGTCAGCCAATCTGCTATCCACTCCTCTTTTCCAGCCACCCTGCTATTCTGTCCTCTCCACCAGCCTATCTGCTATTTGCTCCTGTGTCAGCCAATCGGCTATCCGCTCCTGTGTAAGCCAATCTGCTATCCGCTCCTCTCTGCCAGCTACCCTGCTATCCGCTTGTCTACACCAGCCAATCTGCTATCCGCTCCTCTCCGCCAGCCAATCAACTATCCGCTCCTGTGTCAGGCAATCTGCTATCCGCTCCTGTCCGCCAGCCAATCTGCTATCCGATCCTGTCCGCCAGCCAATCTGCTATCAGCTACTGTGACAGCCAATGTGCTATCCGCTCCTCTCCGCCAGCCACCCTGCTATCCGCTCCGCTCTGCTAGCCAATCTGCTATCCGCTCCTCTCCGCAAACCATCCTGCTATCCGCTCCTCTCCGCCAACCACCCTGCTATCCGCTCCTCTTCGCCAGCCAATCAGCTATCCGGTCCTATCCGCCAGCCACCCCGCTATCCGCTCCTGTCCGCCATCCACCCTGCTATCCGCTCCTCTGCGCTAGCCACCCTGCTATCCGCTCCCCTGCGCCAGCCACCCTGCTATCCGCTGCTCTCCGCCAACCACCCTTCTATCCGCTCCTCTTCGCCAGCCAATCAGCTATCCGCTCCTATCCGCCAGCCACCCCGCTATCCGCTCCTGTACGCCAGCCACCCAGCTATCCGCTCCTCTGCGCCAGCCACCCTGCTATCCGCTCCTCTGCGTCAGCCACCCTGCTATCCGCTCCTCTCCGGCAACCACCCTGCTATCCGCTGCTCTCCGGCAGCCAATCTGCTATCCGCTGTTGTCCGCTAGCCAATCTGCTATCCTCTCCTGTCCACCAGCCACCCCTCTATCCGCTCCAGTCCGCCAGCCGATATGCTATCCGCTCCTGTCCGCCAGCCACTCCGCTATCCGCTCCTGTCCTCCAGCCACCCTGCTATCCGCTCCTATCCGCCAGCCTCCCTGCTATCCGCTCATATCCGCCAACCACCCTGCTATCCGCTCCTCTCCGCCAACCACCCTGGTATCCGCTCCTCTCCGCCAGCCAATCTGCTATCTGCTCCTGTGTCAGCCAATCTGCTATCCGCTCCTCTCCGCCAGCCACCCTGCTATCCGCTCCTCTCTGCCAGCCAATCTGCTATCCGTTCCTGTGTCAGCCAATCTGCTATCAACTCCTCTTTGCCAGCCAATCTGCTATCCCCTCCTCTCCGCCAGCCAATCTGCTATCCGCTCCTCTCCGCCAGCCAATCTGCTGTCCGCTCCTCTCCGCCAGCCAATCTGCTATCCTCTCCTCTACGACAGCTAATATGCTCTCCGCTCCTCTCCGCCAACCAAACTGCTGTCCGTTCCTCTCCGCCAGCCAATCTGCTATCTGCTCCTGTGTCAGCCAATCTGCTATCTGCTCCTCTCCGCCAGCCAATCTGCTAACCACTCCTGTGTCAGCTAATCTGCTATCCGCTCCTCTCCGCCAGCCAATCTACTATCCGCTCCTGTGTCAGGCAATCTGCTATCCGCTCCTGTCCGCCAGCCAATCTGCTCTCCGATCCTGTCCGCCAGCCAATCTGATATCTGCTACTGTGACAACAAATCTGCTATCCGCTCCTCTCCGCCAGCCACCCTGCTATCTGCTCCACTCCACCAGCCAATCAGCTATCTGCTCCTCTCCGCCAACCACCCTGCTATCCGCTCCTCTTCGCCAGCCAATCTGCTATATGCTCCTATCCGTCAGACAATCTGCTATCCGCTCATCTTTTCCAGCCACCCTGCTATCCTGTCCTCTCCGCCAGACAATATGGTATCCGCTCCTGTGTCAGCCAATCAGCTATCAGCTCCTGTGTCAGCCAATCTGCTATCCGCTCCTCTCCGCCAGCCACCCTGCTATCCCCTCCGCTCCGCCAGCCAATCTGCTATCCGCTCCTCTCCTCCAGCGAATATACTATCCGCTCCTCTCCGCCATCCAATCTACTATCCGCTCCTGTGTCAGGCAATCTGCTTTCCGCTCCTGTCAGCCAGCCAATCCGCTATCCGATCCTGTCCGCCAGCCAATCTGCTATGTGCTACTGTGACAGCCAATCTGCTATCCGCTCCACTCCGCCAGCCAATCTGCTATCCGCTCCTCTCCGCCAACGACCCTGCTATCCGCTCCTCTCCGCCAACCACCCAGCTATCCTGTCCTCTCCGCCACCCAATCTGCTATCCGCTCCTGTGTCAGCCAATCTGCTATCCGCTCCTCTCCGCCAGCCACCTTGCTATCCGCTTGTCTCCGCCAGCCAATCTGCTATCCGGGCATGTGTCAGCCAATCTGCTATCCGCTCCTCTCCGCCAGCCAATCTACTATCCGCTCCTGTGTCAGGCAATCTGCTATCAGCTCCTGTCCGCCAGCCAATCTGCTATCCGATCCTGTCCGCCACCCAATCTGCTATCAGCTACTGTAACAGCCAATCTGCTATCCGCTCCTCTCCGCCAGCCACCCTGCTATCCGCTCCGCTCGCCAATCTGCTATCCGCTCCTCTGCGCTAACCACCCTGCTATCCGCTCCTCTGCGCTAACCACCCTGCTATCCGCTCCTCTCCGCCAACCACCCTGCTATCCGCTCCTCTCCGCCAGCGAATCTGCTGTCCGCTCCTCTCCGCCAGCCACCCTGCTATCTGCTCCTGAGTCAGCCACCCTGCTATCCGCTACTCTCCCAAAGCCACTCTGCTATCCGCTACTGTGTCAGCCACCCTGCTATCCGTTCCTCTCTGCCACCCACCCTGCTATCCGTTCCTGAGAGCCAGCCAGTCTGCTATCCGCTCCTGTGTAAGCCAATCTGCTATCCCCTCTTCTCCGCCTGCCAATCTGCTATCCGCTCCTCTCCAACAGCCAATCTGCTATCCGATCCTCTCCGCCAGCCAATCTGCTATTCGCTCCTCTCCGCCAGCCTCCCTGCTATCCGCTTCTCTCCGCCAGCCACCCTGCTATCCGCTCCTCTCCGCCAGCCACCCTGCTTTCCGCTTCTCTCCGCCAGCCTCCCAGCAATCCTCTCCTCTCCGTCATCAAATCTGCTATCCGCTCCTCTTTGCCAGCCACCCTGCTATCCTCTCCTTTCCGCCAGCCACCCTGCTATCTGCTCCTCTCCGCCAGCCAGCCAGCTATCCGCTCCTCTCCGCCAGCCAATCTGCCATCCGCTGCTCTCCGCCAGCCAATCTGCTATCCGCTCCTGTCCGCCAGACAATCTGCTATCCGCTCCTGTCCGCTAGCCACCCCTCTATCCGCTCCTGTCCACCAGCCACCCTGCTATCCGCTCCTCTTCGACAGCCACCCTGCTATCCGCTCTTCTCCGTCATCCAATCTGCTATCCGCTCCTCTCTGCCAGCCACCCTGCTATCCGCTGCTGTGTCAGCCACCCTGCTATCCGATTCTCTCCGCCAGCCAACCTGCTATCCGCTCCTCTCTGCCAGCCACCCTGCTATCCGCTCCTCTCCGCCAGCCACCCTGCTATCCGCTCTTCTCCGTCATCCAATCTGCTATACTCTCCTCTCCGCCAGCCACCCTTCTATCCGCTGCTGTGTCAGCCACCCTGCTATCCGCTCCTCACCGCCAGCCACCCTGCTATCCACTCCTCTCCGCCACCCACCCTGCTATCCGCTCCTGTGTCAGCCAATCTGCTATCTTCTCCTCTCCGCCAGCCACCCTGCTATCCGCTCCTCTCCGTACGCCAATCTGCTATCCGCTACTGTGTCAGACAATCAGCAATCTGCTCCTCTTTGCCAGCAAATCCGATACCCGTTCCTCTCTGCCATCCACCCTGCTATCCGCTCCTTTCTGCCAGCCACCCTGGTATCCGCTCCTCTCTGCCAGCCACCCTGCTATCCGCTACTCTCCCAAAGCCACTCTGCTATCCGCTCCTGAGTCAGCCACCCTGCTATCCGCTCCTCTGTGCCAGCCACCCTGCTATCCGCTCCTCTCCGCCAGACAGTCTGCTATCCGCTACTGTGTCAGTCACCCTGCTATCCGTTCCTCTCCGCCACCCACCCAGCACTCCGCTCATGAGCTCCAGCCGGCATGCTATCCGCTCCTGTTTCAGCCAAACTGCTATCCGCTCCTCTCCGTCATCCAATCTGCTATCCGCTCCTCTTCGCCAGCCACCCTGTTATCCGCTCCTGTGTCAGCCACCCTGCTATCCGCTCCTCTCCGCCAGCCACCCTGCTATCCGCTCCTCTCCGCCAACCACCCAGCTATCCGCTCCTCTACGGCAGCCAATCTTCTATCGGCTGCTCTCCGGCAGCCAATCTGCTATCCGCTCCTGTCCGCCAGCCAATCTGCTATCCGGTCCTGTCCGCCATCCACCCCTCTATCCGCTCCTGTCCGCCACCCAATCTGCTATCCGCTCCTCTCCGTCATCCAATCTGCAATCCGCTACTCTCCTCCAGCCAATCTGCTATCCGCTCCTGTGTCAGCCAATGTTCTATCAACTCCTCTTTGCTAGCCAATCTGCTCTCCGCTCCTCTCCGCCAGCCACCGTGCTATCCGCTCCTCTCCGCCAGCCAGTGTCCTATCCGCTCCTGTGACAGCCAATCTGCTATCCGCTCCTCTCCGTCATCCACCCTACTATCCGGTCGTCTCCGCCAGCCAATCTGCTATCCGCTCCTGTGTCAGCCAACCTGCTATCCGCTCCTCTTTGCCGTCCAATCTGCTATCCGCTCCTCTCCACCAGCCACCCTTCTATCTGCTCCTCTCCGTCAGTCACCCTGCTATCCCCTCCTCTCCGCCATCCACCCTGCTATCCGCTCCTCTCCGCCAGCCAATCTGCTATCCGCTCGTCTCTGCCAGCCAATCTTCTATCCGCTCCTGTGACACCCACCCTGCTATCCGCTCCTCTTCGCCAACCAATCTGCTATCCGCTCCGGTGTCAGCCAATCCGCTATCCTTTCCTCTTTGCCATCCAATCTGCTATCCGCTCCTCTCCGCCAGCCACCCTGCTATCCGCTCCTCTCCGCCAGCCACCCTGCTATCCACTCCTCTCCGCCACCCACCCTGCTATCCGCTCCTCTGTCAGCCACCCTGGTATCGGCTCCTCTCCTCCAGCCACCCTGCTATCCGCTCCTCTCCGCCATCCACCCTGCTATCCGCTCCTCTCCGCCAGCCAATCTGCTATCCACTCCTCTCTGCCAGCCAATCTTCTGTACGCTCCTGTGTCACCCACCCTGCTATCCGCTCCTCTTCGCCAGCCAATTTGTTATGCGCTCCACTCCGCCAACCATCCTGCTATCCGCTCCTCTCCGCCATTCACTCTGCTATACGCTCCTCTCCGCCAGCCACCCTGCTATCCGCTGCTCTGTCAGCCACCCTGCTATCCGCTCCTGTCCGCCAGCCACCCTGCTATCCACTCCTCTCCGCCACCCCCCGTGCTATCCGCTCCTTTGTCAGCCAATCTGATATCCGCTCCTCTTCGCCAGCCACCCTGCTATCCGCTCCTGTGTCAGCCACCCTGCTATCTGCTCCTCTCCTCCAGCCACCCTGCTATCCGCTCCTCTCCACCAACGACCCAGCTATCTGCTCCTCTCCTGCCAGCCAATCTGCTATCCGCTGCTCTCCGCCAGCCAATCTGCTATCCGCTCCTGTCCGCCAGCCAATCTGCTATCCGCTCCTGTCCGCTAGACACCCCTCTATCCGCTCCTGTCCGCCAGCCACCCTGCTATCTGCTCCTCTCCGTACGCCAATCTGCTATCCGCTGCTGTGTCAGCCAATCCGCTATCTGCTCCTCTTTGCCAGCAAATCCGATACCCGCTCCTCTCTGCCATCCACCCTGCTATTCGCTAATCTCCGCCAGCTACCCTGCTATCCGCTCCTTTCTGCCAGCCACCCTGCTATCCGCTCCTCTCTGCCAGTCAACCTGCTATCCGCTCCCCTCCGCCAGAACACCCGGCTATCCTCTCGTCTCTGCCAGCCAATCTGCTATCCGCTCCTCTCCGACAGCCAATCTGCTATCCGCTCCTCTCCGCCAGCCATTGTGCTATCCGCTCCTCTCCGCCAGGCACCCTGCTATCCGCTACTGTGTCAGCCAATCTGCTATCTGCTCCTCTCCGCCAGCCACCCTGCTATTCGCTCCTCTCCGTACGCCAATCTGATATCCGGCCTGTGTCAGCCAATCTGCTATCTTCTCCACTCCGCCAGCCAATCTCTTATCTGCTCCTCTCCGCCAGCCATTCTGCTATCCGCTCCTCTCCGCCAGCCACCCTGCTATCCGCTACTGTGTCAGCCAATCTGCTATCTGCTCCTCTCCGCCAGCCACCCTGCTATCCGCTCCTCTCCGTACGCCAATCTGATATCCGCTCCTGTGTCAGCCAATCTGCTATCCGCTCCTCTCCGCCAACCTCCCTGCTATCCGCTCCTCTCCACCAGCCAATCTGCTATCTCCTCCTGTGTCAGCCAATATGCTATCAACTCCTCTTTGCCAGCGAATCTCCTATCCGCTCCTCTCCACCAGCCAATCTGCTATCCGCTCCTCTCCGCCAGCCGATCTGCTATCCACTCTTATCCGCCAGCCACCCTGCCATCCGCTCCTCTCAGCCAGCCACCCTGCTATTTGCTCCTCTCCGCCAGCCACTCTGGTATCCGCTCCTCTCCTCCAACCCCCCTGCTATCCGCTCCTGGGTCAGTCACCCTGCTATCCGCTCCTCTATGTCAGCCAATCTGCTATCCGCTCCTCTCCGCCAACCAATCTGCTATGCGCTCCTCTCCGCCAGCCAATCTGCTATCCGCTCCTGTCTGCCAGCCACCCTGCTATTCGCTCCTCTCCACCAGCGACCCTACTATCCGCTCCTCTCAGCTAGCCACCCTGCTATCCGCTCCTATCTGCCAACCACTCTGCTATCCGCTCCTCTCCGCCAGCCAATCTGCTATCCGCTCCTGTCTGCCAGGTTAGCAGGGTGGCTATCGGAGAGGAGCGGTTAGCAGGGTTGCTCGCAGAGAGGAGCGGATAGCAGCGTGGCTGGGGGAGAGGAGCGGATAGCAGATTGACTGGCGGAGAGGAGCGGATAGCAGGGTGGCTGACGGAGAGGAGAGGATAGCAGGGTGGCTGACACAGGAGCGGATAGAAGATTGGAGGACGGATAGGAGCGGATAGCAGATTGGCTGACACAGGAGCGGATAGAAGGGTGGCTGGCGGAGAAGAGCGGAAAGCAGGGTGGCTGGCGGAGAGGAGCGGGTAGCAGGGTGGCTGGCGGAGAGGAGCGGATAGCAGATTGGCTGACGGAGAGTAGAGGATAGCATGGTGGCTGGCGGAGAAGAGCGGATAGCAGATTGGCTGGCAAAGAGGAGCGGATAGCAGATTGGCTGGCAAAGAGGAGCGGATAGCAGATTGGCTGACGGAGAGGAGCGGATAGCAGGGTGGCTGACGGAGAGGAGCGGATAGCAGGGTGGCTGGAGGAGAGGAGCGGATAGCAGATTGACTGGCCGAGAGGAGCGGATAGCAGGGTGGCTGACGGAGAGGAGAGGATAGCAGGGTGGCTGACACAGGAGCGGATAGAAGATTGGAGGACGGATAGGAGCGGATAGCAGATTGGCTGACACAGGAGCGGATAGCAGATTGGCTGACACAGGAGCGGATAGAAGGGTGGCTGGCGGAGAGGAGCGGAAAGCAGGGTGGCTGGCGGAGAGGAGCAGGTAGCAGGGTGGCTGGCGGAGAGGAGCGGATAGCAGATTGGCTGACGGAGAGTAGAGGATAGCATGGTGGCTGGCGGAGAAGAGCGGATAGCAGATTGGCTGGCAAAGAGGAGCGGATAGCAGATTGGATTGGCAAAGAGGAGCGGATAGCAGATTGGCTGACGGAGAGGAGCGGATAGCAGGGTGGCTGACGGAGAGGAGCGGATAGCAGGGTGGCTGGAGGAGAGGAGCGGATAGCAGATTGGCTGGAGGAGAGGAGCGGATAGCAGGTTGCCTGACGGAGAGGGGCGGTTAGCAGATTGGCTGACGGAGAGGAACGGATAGCAGGGTGGCTGACGGAGAGGAGCGGATAGCAGATTGGCTGGCGCAGAGGAGCGGATAGCAGGATGGCTGGCGCAGAGTAGCGGATAGCAGTGTGGCTGGCAGAGAGGAGCGGATAGCAGATTGGCTGACACAGGAGCAGATAGCAGATTGGCTGACGGAGAGGAGCGGATAGCAGATTGGCTGACAAAGGGGTAAAGCAGGGTGGCTGACGGAGAGGAGCGGATAGCAGGGTGGCTGACGGAGAGGAGGGGATAGCAGTGTGGCTGGCGGAGAGGAGAGTATAGCAGATTGGGTGACACAGGAATGGATAGAAAATTGGCTGACACTGGAGCGGATAGCAGATTGGCTGACACAGGAGCGGATAGCAGGGTGCCTGACGGACAGGAGTGGATAGCAGATTGGCTGACGGAGAGAGGGGATAGCAGTGTGGCTGGCGGAGAGGAGCGTATAGCAGATTGGCTGGCGGAGAGGAGCGGATAGCAGATTGGCTGACAGAGGGGCGGATAGCATATAGGCTGGCAAAGAGGAGCGGACAGCAATTTGGCTGGCAAAGAGGAGCTGATAGCAGATTGTCTGACAAAGGAGCGGATAGCAGATTGGCTGACGGAGAGGAGCGGATAGCAGATTCGCTGGCACAGAGGAGCGGATAGGAGATTCGCTGGCAAAGAGGAGTTGATAGCATATTGGCTGACACAGGAGGGGATAGCAGATTGGCTGGTGGAGAGGAGCGGATAGCAGATTGGCTGACACAGGAGCGGATATCAGATTGGCGTATGGAGAGGAGCGTATAGCAGGGTGGCTGGCGGAGAGGAGCAGATAGCAGATTGGCTGACACAGTAGCGGATAGCAGGGTGGCTGGCGGAGAGGAGCGGATAGCAGATTGGCTGGCGGAGTGGAGCAGATAGCAGATTGGCTGACACAGGAGCGGATATCAGATTGGCGTACGGAGAGGAGCGAATAGCAGGGTGGCTGGCGGAGAGGAGCGGATAGCAGATTGGCTAACACAGGAGCTGTTAGCAGGGTGGCTGGCGGAGAGGAGCGGATAGCAGATTGACTGATGCAGGAGCGGATAGCAGATTGGCTGGCAGAGAGGAGCGGATAGCAGGGTGGCTGGCAAAGTGGGGCAGATAGCATGGTGGCTGGCGGAGAGGAGCGGATAGTAGATTGACTGACACAGGAGCGGATAGCAGATTGGCTGGCGGAGAGGAGCGGATAAAAGATTGGCTGACACATGAGCAGATAGCAGGGTGGCTGGCAGAGAGGAGCGGATAGCAGGGTGGCTGGCGGAGAGGAGTGGATAGCAGGGTGGCTTAAGGAGAGGAGCGGATAGCAGATTGGCTGACAAGCGGGGAAAGCAGGGTGGCTGGCGGAGAGGAGCGGATAGCAGTTTGGCTGGCAAAGAGGAGCGGATAGCAGATTGGCTGACACAGGAGCGGATAGCAGATTGGCTGACGGAGAGGAGCGGATAGCAGATTGGCTGGCGGAGAGGAGCATATAGCAGATTGGCTGACACAGGGGTGGATAGCAGATTGTCTGACACAGGAGCGGATAGCAGATTGGCTGGCAAAGAGGAGCGGACAGCAGTTTGGTTGGCAAAGAGGAGCAGATAGCAGATTGGCTGACACAGGAGCGGAAAGCAGATTGGCTGACGGATAGGAGCCGATAGCAGATTGGCTGACGGAGAGGAGCGGATAGCGGATTGACTGACGCAGGAGCGGATAGCAGATTGGCAGACACAGGAGCGGATAGCAGATTGGCTGACGGAGAGGAGCGGATCACAGATTGGCTGGCAAAGAGGAGCGGATCGCAGATAGGCTGACGGAGAGGAGCGGATAGCAGGGCTGGCTGACACAGGAGCGGATAGCAGATTGGCTGGCAGAGAGGAGCGGATAGCAGATTGGCTGGCGGAGAGGAGCGGATAGCAGACTGGCTGACACAGGAGCGGATAGCCGATTGGCTGACACAAGAGCGAATAGCAGATTGGCTGACACAGGAGCGGATAGCAGATTGGCTGACAGAGATGAGCGGATAGCAGGGCTGGCTGACACAGGAGCAGATAGCAGATTGGCTGACGGAGAGTAGCGGATAGCAGATTGGCTGGCGGAGAGGAGCGGATAGCAGATTGGCTGACACAGGGGCGGATAGCAGTTTGGCTGGCAAGGAGGAGCAGACTGCAGTTTGGCTGGCAAAGAGGAGCGGATAGCAGATTGGCTGACATAGGAGCGGATAGCAGATTGGCTGGCAGAGAGGAGCGGATAGCAGATTCGCTGGCGGAGAGGAGCGGAAAGCAGATTGGCTGACACAGGAGCGGATAGCAGATTGGCTGATGGACAGGAGCGGATAACAGATTGGCTGACACAGGAGCGGATACCAGGGTGGCTGGCGGAGAGGAGCGGATAGCAGACTGACTGACGGAGAGGAGCGGATAGCAGGGTGGCTGGCAAATTGGGGCGGATAGCAGATTGGCTGACGGAGAGGAGCGGATAGCAGATTGGCTGACACAGGAGCGGATAGCAGATTAGCTGACGGAGAGGAGCGGATAGCAGATTGGCTGACAGAGGAGAAGATAGAAGGGTGGCTGACGGAGAGGAGCGGATAGCAGGGTGGCTGACACAGGAGCGGATAGCAGAGTGGCTGTCGTAGAGGAGCGGATAGCAGGGTGGCTGGCAAAGAGGAGCGGATAGCAGATTGGCTGACACAGGAGCGGATAGCAGATTGGCTGACGGAGAGGAGCGGATAGCAGGGTGGCTGACGGAGAGGAGGGGATAGCAGATTGGCTGATGGAGAGGAGCGGATAGCAGATTGGCTGGCGCAGAGGAGCGGATAGCAGATTGGCTGACGCAGAGGAGTGGATAGCAGATTGGCTGACACAGGAGCGGATAGCCTGAGTGGCTGACACAGGAGCGTATAGCAGGGTGGCTGGCGGAGAGGAGCGGATAGCAGATTGGCTGGCGGAGAGGAGCGGATAGCAGGGTGGCTGGCAAAGAGGAGCAGATAGCAGGGTGGCTGACGTAGAGGAGCGGATAGCAGATTGACTGACACAGGAGCGGATACCATATTGGCTGACACAGGAGCGGATACGAGATTGGCTGACACAGGAGCGGATAGCAGGGTGGCTGACGGAGAGGAGCGGATAGCAGATTAACTGACGGAGAGGAGTGGAGAGCAGGGTGGCTGGCGGAGAGGAGCGGATAGCAGGGTGGCTGGCGGAGAGGTCAGGATAGCAGGGTGTTTGGCAGAGAGGAGCGGATAGCAGGGTGGTTGGCGGAGAGGAGCTTATAGCAGACTGGCTGGCAAAGAGGAGCGGATAGCAGATTGGCAGGCGGAGAGTAGCGGATAGCAGATTGGCTGACACAGCAGAGGATAGGAGATTGGCTGGCGGAGAGGAGCGGATAGCAGATTGGCTGGCAGAGACGAGCGGATAGCAGTTTGGCTGACACAGGAGCGGATAGCAGATTGGCTGGCGGAGAGGAACAGATAGCAGGGTGGCTGGCGGAGAGTAGCGGATAGCAGATTGGCTGACGGAGAGGAGCGGATAGAAGATTTGCTGACTGAGAGGATCGGATAGCAAATTGGCTGGTGGAGAGGAGCGGATAGCAGGGTGGTTGGCAAAGAGGAGCGGATTGCAGGGTTGCTGGGGGAGAGGAGCGGATAGCAGATTGGATGGCAAAGAGGAGCGGATAGCAGATTGGGTTACACAGGAGCGGATAGCAGATTGGCTGACACAGGAGCGGATAGCAGATTGGCTGACAGAGATGAGCGGATAGCAGGGCTGGCTGACACAGGAGCAGATAGCAGATTGGCTGACGGAGAGGAGCGGATAGCAGATTGGCTGGCGGAGAGGAGCGGATAGCAGATTGGCTGACACAGGGGCGGATAGCAGTTTGGCTGGCAAGGAGGAGCAGACTGCAGTTTGGCTGGCAAAGAGGAGCGGATAGCAGATTGGCTGACATAGGAGCGGATAGCAGATTGGCTGGCAGAGAGGAGCGGATAGCAGATTCGCTGGCGGAGAGGAGCGGAAAGCAGATTGGCTGACACAGGAGCGGATAGCAGATTGGCTGATGGACAGGAGCGGATAACAGATTGGCTGACACAGGAGCGGATAGCAGGGTGGCTGGCGGAGAGGAGCGGATAGCAGACTGACTGACGGAGAGGAGCGGATAGCAGGGTGGCTGGCAAATTGGGGCGGATAGCAGATTGGCTGACGGAGAGGAGCGGATAGCAGATTGGCTGACACAGGAGCGGATAGCAGATTAGCTGACGGAGAGGAGCGGATAGCAGATTGGCTGACAGAGGAGAAGATAGAAGGGTGGCTGACGGAGAGGAGCGGATAGCAGGGTGGCTGACACAGGAGCGGATAGCAGAGTGGCTGTCGTAGAGGAGCGGATAGCAGGGTGGCTGGCAAAGAGGAGCGGATAGCAGATTGGCTGACACAGGAGCGGATAGCAGATTGGCTGACGGAGAGGAGCGGATAGCAGGGTGGCTGACGGAGAGGAGGGGATAGCAGATTGGCTGATGGAGAGGAGCGGATAGCAGATTGGCTGGCGCAGAGGAGCGGATAGCAGATTGGCTGACGCAGAGGAGTGGATAGCAGATTGGCTGACACAGGAGCGGATAGCCTGAGTGGCTGACACAGGAGCGTATAGCAGGGTGGCTGGCGGAGAGGAGCGGATAGCAGATTGGCTGGCGGAGAGGAGCGGATAGCAGGGTGGCTGGCAAAGAGGAGCAGATAGCAGGGTGGCTGACGTAGAGGAGCGGATAGCAGATTGACTGACACAGGAGCGGATACCATATTGGCTGACACAGGAGCGGATACGAGATTGGCTGACACAGGAGCGGATAGCAGGGTGGCTGACGGAGAGGAGCGGATAGCAGATTAACTGACGGAGAGGAGTGGAGAGCAGGGTGGCTGGCGGAGAGGAGCGGATAGCAGGGTGGCTGGCGGAGAGGTCAGGATAGCAGGGTGTTTGGCAGAGAGGAGCGGATAGCAGGGTGGTTGGCGGAGAGGAGCTTATAGCAGACTGGCTGGCAAAGAGGAGCGGATAGCAGATTGGCAGGCGGAGAGTAGCGGATAGCAGATTGGCTGACACAGCAGAGGATAGGAGATTGGCTGGCGGAGAGGAGCGGATAGCAGATTGGCTGGCAGAGACGAGCGGATAGCAGTTTGGCTGACACAGGAGCGGATAGCAGATTGGCTGGCGGAGAGGAACAGATAGCAGGGTGGCTGGCGGAGAGTAGCGGATAGCAGATTGGCTGACGGAGAGGAGCGGATAGAAGATTTGCTGACTGAGAGGATCGGATAGCAAATTGGCTGGTGGAGAGGAGGGGATAGCAGGGTGGTTGGCAAAGAGGAGCGGATTGCAGGGTTGCTGGGGGAGAGGAGCGGATAGCAGATTGGATGGCAAAGAGGAGCGGATAGCAGATTGGGTTACACAGGAGCGGATAGCAGATTGGCTGACACAGGAGCGGATAGCAGATTGGCTGACGGAGAGGAGCGGATAGCACATTGGATGGCAGGAGGAGCGGATAGCAGGGTGGCTGGCGGAGAGGAGCGGATAGCAGGGTGGCTGGCGGAGACGAGAGGACAGTAGGGTGGTTGGTGGAGAGGAGCGGATAGCAGATTGGCTGGCGGAGAGGATCGGATAGCACGGTGGCTAGTGGAGAGGTGCGGATAGCAGATTGGCTGACACAGGAGCGGATAGCAGATTGGCTGGTGGAGAGGAGCGGATAGAAGGGTGGTTGGCGGAGATGAGCGGATAGCAGGGTAGCTGGTGGAGAGGAACGGATAGCAGGGTGGTTAGAGGAGCGGATAGCAGACTGGCTGGCAAAGAGGAGCGGATAGCAGATTGGCTGGTGGAGAGGAGCGGATAGCAGATTGGATGAGGAGAGGAGCGGATAGCAGGGTGGCTGACAGAGAGAAACGGATAGCAGGGTGCCTGGCGGAGAGGAGCGGATAGCAGGGTGGTTGGCGGAGAGGAGCGGATAGCAGGGTGGTTGGCAGACAGGAGCGGATAGTAGGGTGGCTGGCGGAGAGGAACGGATAGAATATTGGCTGACTGAGAGGAGCGGATAGCAGATTGGCTGGTGGAGACGAGCGGATAGCAGGGTGGCTGGCAGAGAAGAACGGATAGTAGGGTGGCTGACACAGGAGCGGATAGCAGATTGGCTGGTGCAGAGGAGCGGATAGCAGGGTGGCTGGTGGAGAGGAGCGGATAGCAGGGTGGTTGGCAGACAGGAGCGGATAGCAGATTGGCTGACGGAGAGGAGCGGATAGCAAATTGGCTGGTGGAAAGGAGCGGATAGCAGATTGGCTGACACAGGAGAGGATAGCAGGGTGGCTGGCGGAGAGAAGCGGATAGCAGGGTGGCTGGCGGAGAGCAGCGTATAGCAGGGTGGCTGGCGGAGAGGAGCGGATAGCAGATTGGCTGGCGGAGAGGAGCGGATAGCAGATTGGCTGGTGGAGAGGAGCGGATAGCAGGGTGGCTGGCGGAGAGTTGGGGATAGCAGATTGGATGGTAAAGAGGAGCGGATAGCAGATAGGGTTACACAGGAGCGGATAGCAGATTGGCTGACACAGGAGCGGATAGCAGATTGGCTGGCGGAGAGGAGCGGATAGCAGATTGGCTGACACAGGAGCGGATAGCAGATTGACTGACACAGGAGAGGATAGCAGGGTGGCTGGTGGAGAGGAGCGGATAGCAGGGTTGCTGGCGGAGAGGAGCGGATAGCAGGGTGGCTGGCGGAGAGGAGCGGATAGCAGATTGGCTGGCGGAGAGGAGCGGATAGCAAATTGGCTAGAGGAGAGGAGCGGATAGCAGTGTGGTTGGCGGAGGGGAGCGGATAGCAGATTGGCTGGCGGAGATGAGCGGATAGCAGGGTGGTTGGCAGAGAGGAGCGGATAGCAGATTGGCTGACACTGGAGCGGATAGCAGGATGGCTGGCGGAGAGGAGCAGATAGCAGATTGGCTGGCGGAGAGGAGCGGATAGCAGGGTTTCTGACACAGGAGCGGATAGCAGATTGACACAGGAGCGAATAGCAGGGTGGCTGGTGGAGAGGAGCGGATTGCAGGGTGTCTGGCGGAGAGGAGCAGATAGCAGATTGGCTGACACAGGAGCGGACAGCAGATTGGCTGGTAGAGAGGAGCGGATAGCAGATTGGTTGGCGGAGAGGAGCTGATAGCAGGGTGGCTGGCGGAGAGGAGCGGATAGCAGGGTGGCTTGCGTAGAGGAGCGGATAGCAGGGTGGCTGGTGGAGAGGAGCGGATAGCAGGGTGGCTGGCAAAGAGGAGCGGAGAGCAGATTGGCTGACACAGGATCGGATAGAAGATTGGCTGGCGGAGAGGAGCGGATAGCAGGGTGGCTGGCGGAGAGGAGCGGAAAGCAGGGTGGCTGGCGGAGAGGAACGGATAGCAGGGTGGTTAGAGGAGCGGATAGCAGACTGGCTGGCAAAGAGGAGCGGATAGCATATTGGCTGGCGGAGAGGAGCGCATAGCAGATTGGATGAGGAGAGGAGCGGATAGCAGGGTGGATGGCAGAGAGAAACGGATAGCAGGGTGCCTGGCGGAGAGGAGCTGATAGCAGGGTGGTTGGCGGAGAGGAGCGGATAGCAGATTCACTGACATAGGAGTAGATAGCAGATTGGCAGGTGGAGACGAGCGGATAGCAGGGTGGCTGCAAGAGAGGAACGGATAGTAGGGTGGCTGACACAGGAGCGGATAGCAGATTGGCTGGCGGAGAGGAGCGGATAGCAGGGTGGCTGGCAAAGAGGAGCGGATAGCAGATTGGCTGACACAGGAGCGGATAGCAGATTGGCTGGCGGAGAGGAGTGGATAGCAGGGTGGCTGGAGGAGAGGAGCGGATAGAAGGGTGACTGACACAGGAGCGGATAGCAGATTGGCTGGTGGAGAGGAGCGGATAGCAGGGTGGCTGGCGGAGAGGAGCGGATAGCAGGGTGGTTGGTGGAGAGGAGCGGATAGCACATTGGCTGGCGGAGATGAGCGGATAGCAGGGTGGCTGGCTGAGAGGAACGGATAGCAGGGTGGTTGGCGGAGAGGAGTGGATAGCAGGGTGGCTTGCGGAGAGGAGCGGATAGCAGGGTGGCTGGCGGAGAGGAGCGGATAGCAGGGTGGTTGGCGGAGAGAAGCAGATAGCAGATTGGCTGACACAGGAACCGATAGCAGATTGGCTGGCGGAGACGAGCGGATAGCAGATTGGCTGGCGGAGACGAGCGGATAGCAGGGTGGCTGACACAGGGGCGGATGGCAGATTGGCTGAGGAGAGGAGCGGATAGCAGATTGGCTGGAGGATAGGAGCGGATAGCAGATTGGCTGGCGGAGAGGAGCGGATAGCAGGGTGGCTGGCGGAGAGGCGCGGATTGCAGGGTGGCTGGCGGAGAGGAGCGGATAGCAGATTGGCTGGAGGAGAGGAGCGGATAGCAGGGTGGCTGCCCGAGAGGAGCGGATGGCAGGGTGGCTGGCGGAGAGGAGCGGATAGCACATTGGCTGGCGGTACGAACGGATAGCAGGGTGGCTGGCGGAGAGGAGCGGATAGAAGGGTGGCTGACAACGGAGCAGATAGCAGATTGGCTGGTGGAGAGGAGCAGATAGCAGGGTGGCTGGCGGAGAGGAGCGGATAGCAGGGTGGTTGTTGGAGAGGAGCGGATAGCAGACTGGCTGGCAAAGAGGAGCAGATAGCAGATTGGCTGATGGAGAGGAGCGGATAGCACATTGGCTGGCGGAGAGGAGCGGATAGCAGGGTGGCTGGCGGAGAGGAACGGATAGCAGGGTGGCTGGCGGAGAGGAGTGGATAGCAGGGTGGCTTGCGGAGAGGAGCGGATAGCAGGGTGGCTGGCGGAGAGGAGCGGATAGCAGATTGGCTGACACAGGAGAGGATAGCAGATTGGCTGGCGCAGAGGAGCGGATAGCAGGGTGGCTGGCGGAGAGGAGCATATAGCAGATTGGCTGACACAGGAGCGGATAGCAGATTGGATGGCGGAGAGGAGCGGATAGCAGGTTGGCTGGCGGAGAGGAGCGGATAGCAGGGTGGCTGTCAAAGGGGAGCGGATAGCAGATTGGCTGACACAAGAGCGGATAGCAGATTGGCTGGTGGAGAGGAGCGGATAGGAGGGTGGCTGGCGGAGAGGAGAGGATAGCAGGGTGGTTGGCAGAGAGGAGCGGATATCAGGGTGGTTGGCGGAGAGGAGCGGATAGCAGACTGGCTGGCAAAGAGGAGCGGATAGCTGATTGGCTGGCGGAGAGGAGCGGATAGCAGATTGGCTGACACAGCAGCGGATAGCAGATTGGATGGCGGAGAGGAGCGGATAGCAGATTGGCTGGCAGAGAGGAGCGGATAGCAGTTTGGCTGAAACAGGAGCGGATAGCAGATTGGCTGGCGGAGAGGAACAGATAGCAGGGTGGCTGGCGGAGAGTAGAGGATAGCAGATTGGCTGACGGAGAGGAGCGGATAGCAAATTGGCTGGTGGAGAGGAGCGGATAGCAGGGTGGTTGGCAAAGAGGAGTGGATAGCAGATAGGGTTACACAGGAGCGGATAGCAGATTGGCTGACACAGGAGCGGATAGCAGATTGGCTGACGGAGAGGAGCGGATAGCACATTGGATGGCAGGAGGAGCGGATAGCAGGGTGGCTGGCGGAGAGGAGCGGATAGCAGGGTGGCTGGCGGAGAGGAGAGTACAGCAGGGTGGTTGGTGGAGAGGAGCGGATAGCAGATTGGCTGGCGGAGAGGAGCAGATAGCACGGTGGCTGGCGGAGAGGATCGGATAGCAGATTTGATGACACAGGAGCGGATAGCAGATTGGCTGGTGGAGAGGAGCGGATAGAAGGGTGGTTGGCGGAGAGGAGAGGATAGCAGGGTGGCTGGCGGAGAGGAGCGGATAGCAGGGTAGCTGTCAAAGTGGATCGGAGAGCAGATTGGCTGACACAGGAGCGGATAGCAGATTGGCTGGCGGAGAGGAGCGGATAGCAGGGTGGCTGGCGGAGAGGAGAGGATAGCAGGGTGGCTGGCGGAGAGGAACGGATAGCAGGGTGGTTAGAGGAGCGGATAGCAGACTGGCTGGCAAAGAGGAGCGGATAGCAGATTGGCTGGTGGAGAGGAGCGGATAGCAGGGTGGCTGGCGGAGAGGAGCGGATAGCAGGGTGGTTGTTGGAGAGGAGCGGATAGCAGACTGGCTGGTAAAGAGGAGCAGATAGCAGATTGGCTGGAGGAGAGGAGCGGATAGCAGGGTGGCTGCCCGAGAGGAGCGGATGGCAGGGTGGCTGGCGGAGAGGAGCGGATAGCACATTGGCTGGCGGGACGAATGGATAGCAGGGTGGCTGGCGGAGAGGAGCGGATAGCAGGGTGGCTGGCGGAGAGGAGCCGATAGCAGGGTGGCTGACACAGGAGCGGATAGCAGATTGACTGACACAGGAGAGGATAGCAGGGTGGCTGGTGGAGAGGAGCGGATAGCAGGGTGGCTGGCGGAGAGGAGCGGATAGCAGATTGGCTAGAGAAGATGAGCGGATAGCAGTATGGTTGTCGGAGGGGAGCGGATAGCATATTGGCTGGCGGAGATGAGCGGATAGCAGGGTGGTTGGCAGAGAGGAGCGGATAGCAGATTGGCTGACACTGGAGCGGATAGCAGGATGGCTGGCGGAGAGAAGCGGATAGCAGAGTGGCTGGCGGAGAGGAGCGGATAGCAAGGTTTCTTCACAGGAGCGGATAGCAGATTGACACAGGAGCGAATAGCAGGGTGGCTGGTGGAGAGTAGCGGATAGCAGGGTGGCTGGCGGAGAGGAGAGGATAGCAGGGTGGTTGGCAGAGAGGAGCGGATAGCAGGGTGGTTGGCGGAGAGGAACGGATAGCAGGGTGGCTGGCGGAGAGGAGTGGATAGCACATTGGATGGCAGGAGGAGAGGATAGCAGGGTGGCTGGCGGAGAGGAGCGGATAGCAGGGTGGCTGGCGGAGTGGAGAGGACAGCATGGTGGTTGGTGGAGAGGAGCGGATAGCAGATTGGCTGGCGGAGAGCAGATAGCACGGTGGCTGGCGGAGAGGATCGGATAGCAGATTGGCTGACACAGGAGCGGATAGCAGATTGGCTGGTGGAGAGGAGCGGATAGAAGGGTGGTTGGCGGAGAGGAGCGGATAGCAGGGTGGCTGGCGGAGAGGAGCGGATAGCAGGGTGGCTGGCAAAGAGGATCGGAGAGCAGATTGGCTGACACAGGAGCGGATAGCAGATTGGCTGGCGGAGAGGAGCGGATAGCAGGGTGGCTGGCGGAGAGGAGAGGATAGCAGGGTGGCTGGCGGAGAGGAACGGATAGCAGGGTGGTTAGAGGATCGGATAGCAGACTGGCTGGCAAAGAGGAGCGGATAGCAGATTGGCTGGCGGAGAGGAGCGGATAGAAGGGTGGCTGACAACGGAGCAGATAGCAGATTGGCTGGTGGAGATGAGCGGATAGCAGGGTGGCTGGCGGAGAGGAGCGGATAGCAGGGTGGTTGTTGGAGAGGAGCGGATAGCAGACTGGCTGGCAAAGAGGAGCAGATAGCAGATTGGCTGATGGAGAGGAGCGGATAGCACATTGGCTGGCGGAGAGGAGCGGATAGCAGGGTGGCTGGCGGAGAGGAACGGATAGCAGGGTGGCTGGCGGAGAGGAGTGGATAGCAGGGTGGCTGGCGGAGAGGAGCGGATAGCAGGGTGGCTGGCGGAGAGGAGCGGATAGCAGGGTGGTTGGCGGAGAGAAGCAGATAGCAGATTGGCTGACACAGGAAAGGATAGCAGATTGGCTGGCGGAGACGAGCGGATAGGAGATTGGCTGACGGAGAGGAGCGGATAGCAGGGTGGCTGACACAGGGGCGGATGGCAGATTGGCTGAGGAGAGGAGCGGATAGCAGATTGGCTGGAGGAGAGGAGCGGATAGCAGATTGGCTGTCGGAGAGGCGCGGATAGCAGGGTGGCTGGCGGAGAGGCGCGGATTGCAGGGTGGCTGGCGGAGAGGAGCGGATAGCAGATTGGCTGGAGGAGAGGAGCGGATAGCAGGGTGGCTGCCCGAGAGGAGCGGATGGCAGGGTGGCTGGCGGAGGGGAGCGAATAGCATATTGGCTGGCGGGACGAACGGATAGCAGGGTGGCTGGCGGAGAGGAGCGGATAGCAGGGTGGCTGGCGGAGAGGAGCGGATAGCAGGGTGGCTTGCGGAGAGGAGCGGATAGCAGGGTGGCTGGAGGAGAAGAGCGGATAGCAGATTGGCTGACACAGGAGAGGATAGCAGATTGGCTGGCGCAGAGGAGCGGATAGCAGAGTGGCTGGCGGAGAGGAGCATATAGCAGATTGGCTGACACAGGAGCAGATAGCAGATTGGCTGGCGGAGAGGAGCGGATAGCAGGTTGGCTGGCGGAGAGGAGCGGATAGCAGGGTGGCTGTCAAAGGGGAGCGGATAGCAGATTGGCTGACACAAGAGCGGATAGCAGATTGGCTGGTGGAGAGGAGCGGATAGCAGGGTTGCTGACACAGGAACTGATAGCAGATTGACTGGTGGAGAGGAGCGTATAGCAGGGTGGTTGGCGGAGAGGAGCGGATAGCAGACTGGCTGGCAAAGAGGAGCGGATAGTAGATTGGCTGGCGGAGAGGAGCGGATAGCAGATTGGCTGACACAGCAGCGGATAGCAGATTGGCTGGCGGAGAGGAGCGGATAGCAGATTGGCTGGCAGAGAGGAGCGGATAGCAGTTTGGCTGACACAGGAGCGGATAGCAGATTGGCTGGCGGAGAGGAACAGATAGCAGGGTGGCTGGCGGAGAGTAGAGGATAGCAGATTGGCTGACGGAGAGGAGCGGATAGAAGATTTGCTGACTGAGAGGAGCGGATAGCAAATTGGCTGGTGGAGAGGAGCGGATAGTAGGGTGGTTGGCAAAGAGGAGAGGATTGAAGGGTGGCTGGCGGAGAGGAGCGGATAGCAGATTGGATGGCAAAGAGGAGCGGATAGCAGATTGGGTTACACAGGAGCGGATAGCAGATTGGCTGACACAGGAGCGGATAGCAGATTGGCTGACGGAGAGGAGCGGATAGCACATTGGATGGCAGGAGGAGCGGATAGCAGGGTGGCTGGCGGAGAGGAGCGGATAGCAGGGTGGCTGGCGGAGAGGAGAGGACAGCAGGGTGGTTGGTGGAGAGGAGCAGATACCAGATTGGCTGGCGGAGAGGAGCGGATAGCACGGTGGCTGGCGGAGAGGAGCGGATAGCAGATTGGCTGGTGGAGAGGAGCGGATAGAAGGGTGGTTGGCGGAGATGAGCGGATAGCAGGGTGGCTGGCGGAGAGGAGCGGATAGCAGGGTGGCTGGCAAAGAGGAGCGGAGAGCAGATTGGCTGACACAGGTGCGGATAGCAGATTGGCTGGCGGAGAGGAGCGGATAGCAGGGTGGCTGGCGGAGAGGAGCGGATAGCAGGGTGGCTGGCGGAGAGGAGCGGATAGCAGGGTGGCTGGCGGAGAGGAACGGATAGCAGGGTGGCTAGAGTAGCGGATAGCAGACTGGCTGGCAAAGAGGAGCGGATAGCAGATTGGCTGGCGGAGAGGAGCGGATAGCAGATTGGATGAGGAGAGGAGCGGATAGCAGGGTGGCTGGCAGAGAGAAACGGATAGCAGAGTGCCTGGCGGAGAGGAGCGGATAGCAGGGTGGTTGGCGGAGAGGAGCGGATAGCAGGGTGGTTGGCAGACAGGAGCGGATAGCAGATTGGCTGACGGAGAGGAGCGGATAGAATATTGGCTGACTGAGAGGAGCGGATAGCAGATTGGCTGGTGGAGACGAGCGGATAGCAGAGTGGCTGGCAGAGAGGAACGGATAGTAGGGTGGCTGACACAGGAGCGGATAGCAGATTGGCTGGTGGAGAGGAGCGGATAGCAGGGTGGCTGGTGGAGAGGAGCGGATAGCAGGGTGGTTGGCAGACAGGAGCGGATAGCAGAATGGCTGACGGAGAGGAGCGGATAGCAAATTGGCTGGTAGAGAGGAGCGTATAGCAGGGTGGCTGGCGGAGAGGAGCGGTATAGCAGATTGGCTGGCGGAGAGGAGCGGATATCAAATTGGCTGGTGGAGAGGAGCGGATAGCAGGGTGGCTAGCGGAGAGTTGGGGATAGCAGATTGGATGGCAAAGAGGAGCGGATAGCAGATAGGGTTACACAGGAGCGGATAGCAGATTGGCTGGCGGAGAGGAGCGGATAGCAGATTGGCTGACACAGGAGCGGATAGCAGATTGACTGACACAGGAGAGGATAGCAGGGTGGCTGGTGGAGAGGAGCGGATAGCAGGGTGGCTGGCGGAGAGGAGCGGATAGCAGGGTGGCTGGTGGAGAGGAGCGGATAGCAGATTGGTTGGCGGAGAGGAGCGGATAGCAGATTGGTTGGCGGAGAGGAGCGGATATCAAATTGGCTGGAGGAGCGGAGCGGATAGCAGTGTGGTTGGCCGAGGGGAGCGGATAGCAGATTGGCTGGCGGAGATGAGCGGATAGCAGAATTGCTGGCGGAGAGAAGAGGATAGAAGGGTGGCTGGCGGAGAGGAGCGGATAGCAGGGTGTCTGACACAGGAGCGGATAGCAGATTGACACAGGAGCGAATAGCAGGGTGGCTCGTGGAGAGTAGCGGATTGCAGGGTGGCTGGTGGAGAGGAGCAGATAGCAGATTGACTGACACAGGAGCGGATAGCAGATTGGCTGGCAGAGAGGAGCGGATAGCAGATTGGTTGGCGGAGAGGAGCTGATAGCAGGGTGGCTGGCGGAGAGGAGCGGATAGCAGGGTGGCTTGCAGAGAGGAGCGGATAGCAGGGTGGCTGGTGGAGAGGAGCGGATAGCAGGGTGGCTGGCAAAGAGGAGCGGAGAGCAGATTGGCTGACACAGGAGCGGATAGCAGATTGGCTGGCGGAGAGGAGCGGATAGCAGGGTGGCTGGCGGAGAGGAGCGGAAAGCAGGGTGGCTGGCGGAGAGGAGCGGATAGCAGGGTGGTTGGTGGAGAGGAGCGGATAGCACATTGGCTGGCGGAGAGGAGCGGATAGCAGGGTGGCTGGCGGAGAGGAACGGATAGCAGGGTGGTTGGCGGAGAGGAGTGGATAGCAGTGTGGCTTGCGGAGAGGAGCGGATAGAAGATTTGCTGACTGAGAGGAGCGGATAGCAAATTGGCTGGTGGAGAGGAGCGGATAGTAGGGTGGTTGGCAAAGAGGAGAGGATTGCAGGGTGGCTGGCGGAGAGGAGCGGATAGCAGATTGGATGGCAAAGAGGAGCGGATAGCAGATTGGGTTACACAGGAGCGGATAGCAGATTGGCTGACACAGGAGCGGATAGCAGATTGGCTGACGGAGAGGAGCGGATAGCACATTGGATGGCAGGAGGAGCGGATAGCAGGGTGGCTGGCGGAGAGGAGCGGATAGCAGGGTGGCTGGCGGAGAGGAGAGGACAGCAGGGTGGTTGGTGGAGAGGAGCAGATACCAGATTGGCTGGCGGAGAGGAGCGGATAGCACGGTGGCTGGCGGAGAGGAGCGGATAGCAGATTGGCTGGTGGAGAGGAGCGGATAGAAGGGTGGCTGGCAAAGAGGAGCGGAGAGCAGATTGGCTGACACAGGTGCGGATAGCAGATTGGCTGGCGGAGAGGAGCGGATAGCAGGGTGGCTGGCGGAGAGGAGCGGATAGCAGGTTGGCTGGCGGAGAGGAACGGATAGCAGGGTGGCTAGAGTAGCGGATAGCAGACTGGCTGGCAAAGAGGAGCGGATAGCAGATTGGCTGGCGGAGAGGAGCGGATAGCAGATTGGATGAAGAGAGGAGCGGATAGCAGGGTGGCTGGCAGAGAGAAACGGATAGCAGAGTGCCTGGCGGAGAGGAGCGGATAGCAGGGTGGTTGGCGGAGAGGAGCGGATAGCAGGGTGGTTGGCAGACAGGAGCGGATAGCAGATTGGCTGACGGAGAGGAGCGGATAGAATATTGGCTGACTGAGAGGAGCGGATAGCAGATTGGCTGGTGGAGACGAGCGGATAGCAGAGTGGCTGGCAGAGAGGAACGGATAGTAGGGTGGCTGACACAGGAGCGGATAGCAGATTGGCTGGTGGAGAGGAGCGGATAGCAGGGTGGCTGGTGGAGAGGAGCGGATAGCAGGGTGGTTGGCAGACAGGAGCGGATAGCAGAATGGCTGACGGAGAGGAGCGGATAGCAAATTGGCTGGTAGAGAGGAGCGTATAGCAGGGTGGCTGGCGGAGAGGAGCGGTATAGCAGATTGGCTGGCGGAGAGGAGCGGATATCAAATTGGCTGGTGGAGAGGAGCGGATAGCAGGGTGGCTAGCGGAGAGTTGGGGATAGCAGATTGGATGGCAAAGAGGAGCGGATAGCAGATAGGGTTACACAGGAGCGGATGGCAGATTGGCTGACACAGGAGCGGATAGCAGATTGGCTGGCGGAGAGGAGCGGATAGCAGATTGGCTGACACAGGAGCGGATAGCAGATTGACTGACACAGGAGAGGATAGCAGGGTGGCTGGTGGAGAGGAGCGGATAGCAGGGTGGCTGGCGGAGAGGAGCGGATAGCAGGGTGGCTGGTGGAGAGGAGCGGATAGCAGATTGGTTGGCGGAGAGGAGCGGATATCAAATTGGCTGGAGGAGAGGAGCGGATAGCAGTGTGGTTGGCCGAGGGGAGCGGATAGCAGGGTGCCTGGCGGAGAGGAGCGGATAGCAGGGTGGTTGGTGGAGAGGAACGGATAGCAGGGTGGTTAGAGGAGCGGATAGCAGACTGGCTGGCAAAGAGGAGCGGATAGCAGATTGGCTGGCGGAGAGGAGCGGATAGCAGATTGGCTGGCGGAGAGGAGCAGATAGCAGATTGGATGAGGAGAGGAGCGGATAGCAGGGTGGCTGGCAGAGAGAAACGGATAGCAGGGTGCCTGGCGGAGAGGAGCGGATAGCAGGGTGGTTGGTGGAGAGGAGCGGATAGCACATTGGCTGGCGGAGAGGAGCGGATAGCAGGGTGGCTGGCGGAGAGGAACGGATAGCAGGGTGGTTGGCGGAGAGGAGTGGATAGCAGGGTGGCTTGCGGAGAGGAGCGGATAGCAGGGTGGCTGGCGGAGAGGAGCGGATAGCAGGGTGGTTGGCGGAGAGAAGCAGATAGCAGATTGGCTGACACAGGAACCGATAGCAGATTGGCTGGCGGAGACGAGCGGATAGCAGATTGGCTGGCGGAGAGGAGTGGATAGCAGGGTGGCTGGCGGAGAGGAGCGGATAGCAGATTGGCTTACACAGGAGCGGATGGCAGATTGGCTGGAGGAGAGGAGCGGATAGCAGGGTGGCTGGCGAAGAGGAGCATATAGCAGATTGGCTGACACAGGAGCGGATGGCAGATTGGCTGTAGGAGAGGAGCGGATAGCAGGGTGGCTGGCGAAGAGGAGCTTCTTCTTCGAGTGATTGCTCCTATGCATTCCAGTCAGGTGTGCGCGCCGCGCGTGCATGGCTCTTCGGAACTTTTTTACCCTAGCAACTCCGGCGGGCCGGCTGGCACCCCCTGGAGTGGCGCCGCTATGGCGCCTGTTATATACCCCAGCCGGCCCGTCCGCTCCTCAGTTCCTTCTTACCGCCTGTGACGGCCAGTTGGAACTGTGGAGTGCTCTCCGTGCTCCACCACCCTAGCTCTCGCTAAAGGTTTTTTGTATATAGTTCGTTCATTGTTAGTGTATATAGTTGTATAGTTAGTTAGTTAGGTTTTAGTGATAAGGTTAGGGGGGATTCCCCTCCCTTTCCTCCCCCGGTGCGGGCTCATGCCCAAGGCACCGGGCTTTAAGCCCTGCGCAATCTGCCAGAGGCCTATGCCGATAGGGGACCCGCACGACGCCTATCTTCGTTGTCTCGGCGAAGGTCACCGGACAGACAAGTGTCAGATCTGTTCCGCCTTCAAGCCCAGAATGCGTAAGGAGCGGGACAATAGACTTAAGCAGCTCCTCATGGAGGCATCGCTGCAGCCCCCGGCACCGGCCGCGCCGGCACCGCGAGCCTCATCGGTGCAGAGCGCACCGGCTGCCCCGAGCCGCTCCGGCACCGCGGCCTCAGCCAGCGACTGCAAAGCCCCGGCACCGCTCCCTTTCGCCTGCTAGGAAGCGCAGGCTGGCAAAGGCGATCGCTCAGTCCCGTGTTGAGGACTCAGCCAAAACTGTTGCGCCACCGGCGACACCCGCGGTGGCCGTACACCAGGCGGGCATCGGCACGTTGACTCCGGCGCCGCAAGGGCCGTCGAGTCCGGCACCGCCACACTCCCCGGCACCGTCCGCGGTTGAGCCACGACTGCCGTCGACGCCGGAGACATTCTCCGCGGCGCATGAGCTGATACAGCTCGTAGAGGCACCGAGCCTCCGGCCCCCGGCACCGCCGTTGCGGGCTGTCCAGTCCATCGGAAAGCCGGCGATGATGATCCGGCCGCCCTCCACGGAACGCCGACGCAAGCGACGCTCCCGGTCCCGGTCACGCTCCCGGTCCCAACGGAGGTTGCCATCCCGTCGCTCCCGGCCTCGGCACCACTCGCCGTCTCGGTACCGGTCGCCATCCCGACGCCGGTCGGAGTCCCGGTACCGTTCGTCATCCCGGTACCGGTCGCACTCCCGGCACCAGTCCAGGTCACGATCACCGTCGCGTCGGTGCCACAGGAGGTCTCCGTCCCGGCACCGTTCCCGGCACCGCGAATCGCGCAGCCACTCCCGGCACCGCGAATCCCGCTCCCGGTCGAACTCCCGGCACCGGTCGAGCTCCCGGCACCGCGGTGGCCGACGGTCCCGGTCACCGTCCCGGTACCGGATGGACAGACACCATGCCTCGGCACCGTCTGCGGACATACTACCGCCGTCGGCGGTACAATCCATTAGCGCCTCAGCGCCTCCTTGGCCATCCCGCCCAGCATCGGTGGCCTCCGGTGCTGACAACAACGCGCACCTGCCACCGACCCCACACGGCGAGCATCAGGGGGCTCAACAGTGGGGCTTCTGGGTTCCCTGGGCCCAGTACGAAACGCAAGGTGTGCCGTTTCCCCCGAGACACTCGGCCTCCGAGCGCAGGGTCCCCGAGGCAATGGTTAGCCGGCTGGCCCCCTCACCTCAACGTGAGCCCTCCGTTCCGCCGGACCACCAGTCCTACATGCAGGACGACCCAGCCGAGGAGCAGTCAGCGGCCCCTGCGGCGGAACCCGTCATGCAGGGCTTGTCCTCATCGTCCTCCCCGGATGAGGCGGTGGCCGGCGCTTCAGCCAAGGACCCGCCGCCCATTGACCTAAAGGCCCTCCAGGACCTGCTTCGCAGAGTGGCGACGGCCATGGATCTCCCAGTAGCGGAGGTCCAGGAGGACGAGGACCCCATTACCAACTTGGTTGGCGCGGACGCTCCCGTGCGCGTAGCGTTACCATTTGTAAAGACAATTCAGAAAAACGCCACCACGCTCTGGCAAACACCCGCATCCCTCCCTCCCACGGCCCGCGGGGTTGAGCGTAAATACTCAGTTCCCCCGACGGGCTATGAGTATCTTTATACCCACCCGACCCCGGACTCATTGGTCGTGCAATCGGTTAATGACCGCGAGAGGAACGGTCAACCTGCACCTGCGCCTAAGTCCAAGGACGCCCGACGAATGGACCCGCTAGGCCGCAAGGTCTACTCGGCAGGCGGCCTACAGATGCGCATCGCGAACCAAATGGTTCTCCTCGCCAGGTACGTCTTTGACATCCTGATGTCCCTGGCGAAGTTCACGGAGCTTCTGCCATCTGCTTCCCACCAGGAGTTCGCGGCGAAGTTAGAGGAGGGAAGGAAATCATCTAGGTCCTCCATCACGGCCGCCCTCGACGCTGCGGACTCCGGAGCTCGGACCTTAGCCTCCGGCGTGTCGATGCGGCGCATCGCTTGGCTGCAGTCCTCCAACCTGCCAACGGAGGTGCAGTATACTCTGCAGGACCTGCCCTTTGACACAAGGGGCCTCTTTTCCGAAAAGACGGATTCTCGGATCCAGACCCTAAAGGACGGTCGTGTCGCCACACACAACGTAGGCCCTTCCGGCAGCAACCCGCCCGGCCCTTCTACCAGCAGCGCTATCGTCCGTACAACAGCCGGCGACCGCCTCAAAATTGCCGTCGTCCGTCCGGCAATCGGCGGAACCAGGGCCAGGCCTCTTCCAAAGCCCCTCAGGGGGCCAAGCAGGCCTTTTGATGGGACGCTCGAGGACGGCCCATCACTCTCCCTACCGGATCCTTCCCCTCTATTTTACAACCGCCTTTCCCATTTCTTTTCGGCGTGGTCCCAATTAACAACAGACAACTGGGTGCTCCAAACAGTCCAGTCGGGATACCGCCTTCAATTTGTCTCGCCCCCACCTTCCCACCCACCCTCCCTGTCCCTCTTCAGGGACCCCTCTCACGAGCAAGTCCTCTTACAAGAGGTTCAGACTCTGTTGAGCGTGGGTGCCATAGAAGCAGTGCCTCAAGACAGGCGGGGCAGGGGATTCTACTCCCGTTATTTTCTCATCCCCAAAGCGAAAGGGGGGCTACGTCCTATCCTGGACCTTCGCGAGCTGAACAAGTACCTGCTCAAGCCAAAGTTTCGCATGGTCACCTTGGGGACCATCATTCCCTCTCTGGATCCGGGAGACTGGTTCGCCGCCCTCGACATGAAGGAGGCCTACTTCCATGTCGCGATTTATCCTCCCCATCGACGTTACCTCTGGTTTGTGGTCAACAACACACACTATCAGTTCGCCATGTTGCCATTCGGGCTCTCCACCGCGCCGAGGGTATTTACCAAATGCATGGCGGTGGTGGCCGCAGCCCTCCGCCGTCGTCGGATACATGTCTACCCGTATCTCGACGACTGGCTAGTTCGCGGACAGTCTCAACAACTGGTGAGGGGCCAGTTGACAAGCATACTGTCCCTCTTCTGACAACTCGGTCTTCTCATCAACGCCGAGAAGTCCACCTTGACCCCGACGCAGCGGGTAGAGTTCATTGGGGCGGTCCTCGACTCCTCGCTAGCCCGGGCTTGCCTACCTCGATCTCGACACCAGACGATGGTCTCCCTCATCCGGGACCTTGTCTCCTTCCCGACCACGACGGTGCGCTCCTGCCTCCGCCTCCTGGGCCACATGGCATCATGCACCTACGTCACCGCGTACGCGCGGCTTCATCTCCGCCCATTCCAGACTTGGCTCGCGTCGGTGTACCGGCCGCATCGAGATCCCATCGATATGGTGGTCACAGTCTCCAGGCCAACTCTCGAGTCCCTCACCTGGTGGCTCGACCCGGAGATTGTCTGTGCGGGAGTCCCGTTCCATCCTCCTCACCCGTCCGCCACTCTGACCACAGATGCCTCAGCGCTCGGTTGGGGAGCTCACCTGGGCGACCTTCACACCCAGGGTCTGTGGTCGCCCCAGGAGCTCGCTCTGCATATCAATGTCCGCGAGCTGCGAGCGATCCGTCTGGCCTGTCTCACCTTCTGCACCCACCTGCAAGGCCGCTGTGTGACAGTGTTCACGGACAATACAACAGCAATGTTCTACGTGAACAAGCAGGGCGGAGCCCACTCCTCCCTCCTCTGCAAGGAAGCGATGCTCCTGTGGGACTTCTGCGTGGCCCACTCTATTCACCTAGAAGCGTCCTTTCTTCCGGGAGTACAGAACACGCTGGCCGACCATCTCAGCAGGTCTTTCTTCTCCCACGAGTGGTCTCTACGTCCCGACGTGGTGCACACAATCTTCCGCAGGTGGGGGTTTCCCCGGATAGACCTATTCGCCTCCAAGGCAAACAGGAAGTGCCACCTGTTCTGCTCGTTCTGGGGTCACGCGCCGGGCTCCCTGTCGGACGCCTTCCTGTATTCCTGGAAGGATCACCTCCTCTATGCCTTCCGTCCGTTCCCGCTCGTCCATCGAGTTTTACAAAAGCTTCGGAGGGACAGAGCCACCGTCATCCTCGTAGCCCCGGCCTGGCCGAGGCAGCATTGGTACTCCCTGCTGCTCGAGCTCTCTGTTCGGGATCCCATCCCCCTCCCGTTGTGGCCGGACCTCATTACTCAGAACTTCGGAAGGCTCCACCATCCGAGCCTCCAGTCCCTTCATCTTACAGCTTGGTACCTGAGTGGTTGACCCACGCAGAGAGGGGCTGTTCAGCAGCGGTTCAGCAAGTCCTCCTAGAAAGCAGGAAGCCTTCCACTCACTCCACCTATCTGGTGAAATGGAAGCGGTTCGCGCTCTGGTGTGACCAGCGGGGCCTCAATCCCTTTGTAGTACCTGTCCCGACCGTCCTGGACTACCTCTGGTACCTTAAGGAGCAAGGTCTTGCGGTCTCCTCCCTAACAGTTCACCTGGCAGCAGTGTCCGCCTTTCGTCCGTCTGTGGAAGGTCGATCCATCTTCTCCAACCAGATGGTTTCCTGCTTCCTTAAAGGCCTGGACCGTTTCTACCCACCAGTGCGGCGTCCTGCTCCGACCTGGGATTTGAACCTCGTCCTGGCCAAGCTGATGGGTCCCCGCTTCGAACCCTTGGCCACGTGCTCCCTACTCTACCTCTCCTGGAAGACAGCCTTTCTCGTCGCCATTACATCGGCAAGACGAGTCTCTGAGCTCCGTGCTCTAACGGTGGGTCCACCATACACCGTCTTCCACGGAGACAAGGTACAGCTTCGACCACAACCGGCCTTCCTCCCCAAGGTGGTATCGGCCTTCCACCTCAACCGGGAGATCTTCCTCCCGGTCTTCTTCCCGAAGCCGCATTCCTCGCCTAGGGAGCAGCAGCTTCACACCCTGGACGTCCGCAGGGCGCTCGCTTTTTACATCGCGCGGACGAAGCCCTTCCGGCGTTCGACCCAGATGTTCGTAGCGGTTGCTGACCGCATGAAAGGCGAGCCGATCTCCTCCCAACGGATTTCCTCATGGGTCACAGCATGTATCCGGACCTGCTACGAGTTGGCTCGCGTGCCACCATGCCGCCTCACCGCTCATTTGACAAGAGCGCACGCCTCGTCGGCCGCCTTCCTGGCCCATGTCCCCATCCAGGACATCTGTCGAGCAGCCACCTGGTCTTCGGTCCACACCTTTGCCTCCCACTACGCGTTGGTGCAGCAGTCACGAGACGACGCAGCCTTCGGCTCTGCGGTATTACACTCTGCCACGTCTCTCTCCGACCCCACCGCCTAGGTAAGGCTTGGGAATCACCAGATTGGAATGCATAGGAGCAATCACTCAAAGAAGAAAAGATGGTTACTCACCATAGTAAATGTTGTTCTTCGAGATGTGTTGCTCCTATCCATTCCAGACCCGCCCTCCTTCCCCACTGTCGGAGTAGCCGGCAAGAAGAAACTGAGGAGCAGACGGCCCGGGTGGGGTATATAACAGGCGCCATAGCGGCGCCACTCCAGGGGGCGCCAGCCGGCCCGCCGCAGTTGCTAGGGTAAAAAAGTTCCGAAGAGCCGTGCACGCACGGCGCGCACACCTGACTGGAATGGATAGGAAAAACACATCTCGAAGAACAACAGTTACTATGGTGAGTAACCGTATTGTATAGCAGATTGGGTGACACAGGAGCGGATAGCAGATTGGCTGGAGGAGAGGAGCGGATAGCAGGGTGGCTGGCGAAGAGGAGCAGATAGCAGATTGGCTGACACAGGAGCGGATAACAGATTGGCTGGTGGAGAGGAGCGGATAGCAGGGTGGCTGGTGGAGAGGAGCGGATAGCAGGGTGGCTGGCAAAAAGGAGCAGATAGCATATTGGCTGACACAGGAGCGGATAGCAGATTGGCTGGCGGAGATAAGCGGATAGCAGGGTGGCTGATACAGGAGCGGATAGCAGATTAGCTGGCGGAGATGAGCGGATAGCAGGGTGGCTGATACAGGAGCGGATAGCAGATTGGCTGGCGGAGAGGAGCGGATAGAAGATTGGCTGACAATGGAGCGGATAGCAGATTGATTGACACAGGAGCGGATAGCAGGGTGGCTGGTGGAGAGGAGCGGATTGCAGGGTGGCTGGCGGAGAGGAGCAGATAGCAGATTGGCTGGCAAAGAGGACAGGATAGCAGATTGGGTGACACAGGAGCGGATAGCAGATTGGGTGACACTGGAGCGGATAGCAGATTGGCTGGCGAAGACGAGCGGATAACAGATTGGCTGGTGGAGAGGATCGAATAGCAGGGTAGTTGGTGGAGAGGAGCGGATAGCAGGGTGGCTGGCGGAGAGGAGCGGATAGCAGGGTGGCTGGCAAAGAGGAGCTGATAGCAGATTGGCTGACACAGGAGCGGATAGTAGATTGGCTGACACAGGAGCGGATAGCAGATTGGCTGGCGAAGACGAGCGGATAGCAGATTGGCTGGCGGAGAGGAGCGGAGAGCAGGGTGGCTGACACAGGGGCGGATGGCAGATTGGCTGAGGAGAGAGGCGGATAGCAGGGTGGCTGGCGGAGAGGAGCGGATTGCAGGGTGGCTGGCAGAGAGTAGCAGATAGCAGATTGGAGGGCAAAGAGGAGCGGATAGCAGATTGGGTTACACAGGAGTGGATAGCAGATTGGCTGACACAGGAGCGGATAGCACATTGGCTGGCGGAGAGGAGCGGAAGGCAGGGTGGCTGGCGGAGAGGAGCAGATAGGGTGGCTGGCGGAGAGGAGCGGATAGCAGGGTGGCTGGCAAGGAGGAGCGGATAGCAGGGTGGCTGGCGGAGAGGAGCGGATAGCAGGGTGGCTGGCGGAGAGGAGCGGATAGCAGGGTGGCTGACACAGGAGCGGATAGCAGATTGGCTGGTAGAGAGGAGCGGATAGCAGGGTGGCTGGCGGAGAGGAGCGGATAGCAGGGTGGCTGGCGGAGAGGAGCGGATAGCAGGGTGGCTGACTGAGAAGAGCGGATAGCAGATTGGCTGACACAGGAGCGGATAGCAGATTGGCTGGCGGAGAGGAGCGGATAGCAGGGTGGCTGGCGGAGAGGAGCGGATAGCAGGGTGGCTGACACAGGAGCGGATAGCAGATTGGCTGGTGGAGAGGAGCGGATAGCAGGTTGGCTGGCGGAGAGGAGCAGATAGCAGGGTGGTTGGCGGAGAGGAACGGATAGCAGATTGGCTGACACAGGAGCGGATAGCAGGATGGCTGGCGGAGAGGAGCGGATAGCAGATTGGCTGACACAGGAGCGGATAGCAGATTGGCTGGCGGAGAGGAGCGGATAGCAGGGTGGCTGGCGGAGAGGAGCGGATAGCAGGGTGGCTGGCGGAGAGGAGCGGATAGCAGGGTGGCTGGGGGAGAGGAGCGGATAGCAGATTGGCTGACACAGGAGCGCATAGCAGGGTGGTTGGCGGAGTGGAACGGATAGCAGGGTGGTTGGCGGAGAGGAGCGGATAGCAGGATGGCTGGCGGAGAGGAGCGGATTGCAGGGTGGCTGGCGGAGAGGAGCGGATAGAAGATTGTCTGGCAAAGAGGAGCGGATAGCAGGGTGGCTGACAAAGAGGAGCGGATAGCAGCGTGGCCAGTGGAGAGGAGCGGATAGCAGATTGGTCGGTTGAGAGGAGCGGATAGCAGGGTGGCTGGTGGAGAGGAGCGGATACAAGAGTGGCTGGCGGAGAGGAGCGGATAGCAGAGTGGCTAGCAGAGAGGAGCGGATAGTAGGGTGGCTGACGGAGAGGAGCGGATAGCAGAGTGGATGAAACAGAGGAGCGGATAGCAGGGTGGCTGACACAGAGGAGAGGATACCAGAGTGGATGACGGAGAGGAGCGGATAGCAGGGTGGCTGGCAGAGAGGAGCGGATAGCAGAGTGGCTGACGGAGAGGAGCGGATAGCAGTGTGGCTGGCGGAGAGGAGCGGATAGCAGAGTGGATGAAACAGAGGAGCGGATAGCAGGGTGGCTGACACAGAGGAGCGGATGGCAGGGTGGCTGAAACGGAGGAGCAAATAGTAGGGTGGCTGGCGGAGAGGAGCGGATAGCAGAGTGGCTGGCGGAGAGGAGCGGATAGCAGAGAGGCTGACACAGAGGAGCGGATAGGAGGGTGGCTGGCAGAGAGGAGCGGATAGCAGGGTGGCTGACGGAGAAGAGCGGATAGCAGGGTGGCTGGCGGAGAGGAGCGGATAGCAGGGTGGCTGAGGGAGAAGAGCGGATAGCAGGGTGGCTGACACAGCTGAGCGGATAGCAGAGTGGCTGACGCAGAGGAGCGGATACCAGGGTGCCTGACACAGAGGAGCGGATAGCAGGGTGGCTGACTGAGAGGAGCGAATAGCAGAGTGGCTGACTGAGAGAAGCGGATAGCAGGGTGGCTGACGGTGAGGAGCGGACAGCAGGTTGGCTGACACAGGAGCGGATAGCAGATTGGCTGGTGGAGAGGAGCGGATAGCAGGGTGGCTGGCGGAGAGGAGCGGATAGCAGGGTGGTTGGCAGAGAGGAGCGGATAGCAGGGTGGTTGGCAGAGAGGAGCGGATAGCATGGTGGCTTGCGGAGAGGAGCGGATAGCAGATTGGCTGACACAGGAGCGGATAGCAGATTGGCTGACACAGGAGCGGATAGCAGATTGGCTGGCGGAGAGGAGCGGATTGCAGATTGGCTGGCGGAGAGGAGCGGATAGCAGGGTGGCTGACACAGGGGCGGATGGCAGATTGGCTGAGGAGAGAAGCAGATAGCAGGGTGGCTGGCGGAGAGGAGCGGATTGCAGGGTGGCTGGTGGAGAGTAGCAGATAGCAGATTGGATGGCAAGGAGGAGCGGATAGCAGATTGGGTTACACAGGAGCGGATAGCAGATTGGCTGGAGGAGAGGAGCGGATAGCACATTGGCTGACGGAGAGGAGCGGATAACACATTGGCTGTCGGAGAGGAGCGGATAGCAGGGTGGCTGGGGGAGAGGAGCGGATAGCAGGGTGGCTGACACAGGAGTGGATAGCAGATTGGTTGGTGGAGAGGAGCGGATAGCAGGATGGCTGGTGGAGAGGTGCGGATAGCAGATTGACTGGCGGAGAGGAGCGGATACCAAATTGGCTGACACAGCAGCGGATAGCAGGATGGCTGGCGGAGAGGTGCGGATAGCAGATTGACTGGCGGAGAGGAGCGGATAGCAGATTGGCTGACACAGGAGCGCATAGCAGGGTGGTTGGCGGAGTGGAACGGATAGCAGGGTGGTGGGCGGAGAGGAGCGGATAGCAGGATGGCTGGCAGAGAGGAGCAGATTGCAGGGTGGCTGGCGTAGAGGAGCGGATAGAAGATTGGCTGGCAAAGATTAGCGGATAGAAGGGTGGCTGGCGGAGAGGAGCGGATAGCAGGGTGGCTGACACAGAGGAGCGGATAGCAGAGTGGCTGACGCAGAGGAGCGGATAGCAGGGTGGCTGACGCAGAGGAGCGGATAGCAGGGTGGCTGACGGAGTGGAGCGCATAGCAGAGTGGCTGACAGAGGAGCGGATAGCAGGGTGGCTGGCGGAGAGGAGCGGATAGCACGGTGGCTGACGCAGAGGAGCGGATAGCAGGGTGGCTGACACAGAGGAGCGGATAGCAGAGTGGCTGACGGAGAGGAGCGGATAGCAGAGAGGCTGACACAGAGGAGCGGATAGCAGGGTGGCTGGCGGAGAGGAGCGGATAGCAGAGTGGCTGGCGGAGAGGAGCGGATAGCAGGGTGGCTGACGGACAGGAGCGGATAGCAGGGTGGCTGACGGAGAGGATCGAATAGCAGAGTGGCTAGCGGAGAGGAGCGGATAGCACAGTGGCTGGCGGAGAGAAGCGGATAGCAGAGTGGCTGACGCAGAGGAGCGGATAGCAGAGTGGCTGGCGGAGAGGAGCGGATAGCACGGTGGCTGACACAGAGGAGAGGATAGCAGAGTGGATGACGGAGAGGAGCGGATAGCAGGGTGGCTGGCGGAGAGGAGCGGAGAGCAGGGTGGCTGACGGAGAGGAGCGGATAGCAGAGTTGCTGGCGGAGAGGAGCGGATAGCAGAGTGGCTGACACAGAGGAGCGGATAGCAGGGTGGCTGACACAGAGGAGCGGATAGCAGGGTGGCTGACACAGAGGAGCGGATAGTAGGGTGGCTGGCGGAGAGGAGCGGATAGCAGAGTGGCTGGCGGAGAGGAGCGGATAGCATAGAGGCTGAAACAGAGGAGGGGATAGCAGGGTGGCTGGCAGAGAGAAGCGGATAGCAGGGTGGCTGACGGATAAGAGCGGATAGCAGGGTGGCTGACACAGAGGAGCGGATAGCAGGGTGGCTGACACAGAGGAGCGGATAGCACATTGGCTGGTGGAGAAGAGAGGATAGCAGATTGGCCGACACAGGAGCGGATAGCAGTATGGCTGGCAGAGAGGAGCGGATTGAAGCGCGGCTGGCGGAGAGGAGAGGATAGCACGGTGGCAGACACAGGAGCGGATAGCAGATTGGCTGGTGGAGAGGAGCGGATAGCAGGGTGGTTGGCAGAGAGGAGCGGATAGCAGGGTGGTTGGCGGAGAGGAACGGATAGCAGATTGGCTGACACAGGAGCGGATAGCAGGATGGCTGGCGGAGAGGTGCGGATAGCAGATTGGCTGACACAGGAGCGGATAGCGGATTGGCTGGCGGAGGGGAGCGGATAGCAGGGTGGTTGGCGGAGAGGAGCGGATAGCAGGGTGGCTGGCGGAGAGGAGCGGATAGCAGGGTGGCTGGCAAATAGGAGCGGATAGCAGATTGGCTGACACAGGAGCGGATAGCAGATTGGCTGAGGGAGAGGAGCGGATAGCAGGATGGCTGGCAGAGAGGAGCGGATAGCAGATTGGCTGGCGGGGAGGGGCGGATAGCAGATTGGGTGACACAGGAGCGGATTGCAGGGTGGCTGGTGGAGAGGAGCGGATAGAAGATTGGCTGGCAAAGAGGAGCGGATAGAAGGGTGGCTGGCGGAGAGGAGCGGATAGCAGGGTGGCTGACACAGAGGAGCAGATAGCAGGGTGGTTGGCGGAGAGGAACGGATAGCAGATTGGCTGACACAGGAGCGGATAGCAGGATGGCTGGCGGAGAGGAGCGGATAGCAGATTGGCTGACACAGGAGCGGATAGCAGATTGGCTGGCGGAGAGGAGCGGATAGCAGGGTGGCTGGCGGAGAGGAGCGGATAGCAGGGTGGCTGGCGGAGAGGAGCGGATAGCAGGGTGGCTGGGGGAGAGGAGCGGATAGCAGATTGGCTGACACAGGAGCGCATAGCAGGGTGGTTGGCGGAGTGGAACGGATAGCAGGGTGGTTGGCGGAGAGGAGCGGATAGCAGGATGGCTGGCGGAGAGGAGCGGATTGCAGGGTGGCTGGCGGAGAGGAGCGGATAGAAGATTGTCTGGCAAAGAGGAGCGGATAGCAGGGTGGCTGACAAAGAGGAGCGGATAGCAGCGTGGCCAGTGGAGAGGAGCGGATAGCAGATTGGTCGGTTGAGAGGAGCGGATAGCAGGGTGGCTGGTGGAGAGGAGCGGATACAAGAGTGGCTGGCGGAGAGGAGCGGATAGCAGAGTGGCTAGCAGAGAGGAGCGGATAGTAGGGTGGCTGACGGAGAGGAGCGGATAGCAGAGTGGATGAAACAGAGGAGCGGATAGCAGGGTGGCTGACACAGAGGAGAGGATACCAGAGTGGATGACGGAGAGGAGCGGATAGCAGGGTGGCTGGCAGAGAGGAGCGGATAGCAGAGTGGCTGACGGAGAGGAGCGGATAGCAGAGTGGCTGGCGGAGAGGAGCGGATAGCAGAGTGGATGAAACAGAGGAGCGGATAGCAGGGTGGCTGACACAGAGGAGCGGATGGCAGGGTGGCTGAAACGGAGGAGCAAATAGTAGGGTGGCTGGCGGAGAGGAGCGGATAGCAGAGTGGCTGGCGGAGAGGAGCGGATAGCAGAGAGGCTGACACAGAGGAGCGGATAGGAGGGTGGCTGGCAGAGAGGAGCGGATAGCAGGGTGGCTGACGGAGAAGAGCGGATAGCAGGGTGGCTGGCGGAGAGGAGCGGATAGCAGGGTGGCTGAGGGAGAAGAGCGGATAGCAGGGTGGCTGACACAGCTGAGCGGATAGCAGAGTGGCTGACGCAGAGGAGCGGATACCAGGGTGCCTGACACAGAGGAGCGGATAGCAGGGTGGCTGACTGAGAGGAGCGAATAGCAGAGTGGCTGACTGAGAGAAGCGGATAGCAGGGTGGCTGACGGTGAGGAGCGGACAGCAGGTTGGCTGACACAGGAGCGGATAGCAGATTGGCTGGTGGAGAGGAGCGGATAGCAGGGTGGCTGGCGGAGAGGAGCGGATAGCAGGGTGGTTGGCAGAGAGGAGCGGATAGCAGGGTGGTTGGCAGAGAGGAGCGGATAGCATGGTGGCTTGCGGAGAGGAGCGTATAGCAGATTGGCTGACACAGGAGCGGATAGCAGATTGGCTGACACAGGAGCGGATAGCAGATTGGCTGGCGGAGAGGAGCGGATAGCAGATTGGCTGGCGGAGAGGAGCGGATAGCAGGGTGGCTGACACAGGGGCGGATGGCAGATTGGCTGAGGAGAGAAGCAGATAGCAGGGTGGCTGGCGGAGAGGAGCGGATTGCAGGGTGGCTGGTGGAGAGTAGCAGATAGCAGATTGGATGGCAAGGAGGAGCGGATAGCAGATTGGGTTACACAGGAGCGGATAGCAGATTGGCTGGAGGAGAGGAGCGGATAGCACATTGGCTGACGGAGAGGAGCGGATAACACATTGGCTGTCGGAGAGGAGCGGATAGCAGGGTGGCTGGGGGAGAGGAGCGGATAGCAGGGTGGCTGACACAGGAGTGGATAGCAGATTGGTTGGTGGAGAGGAGCGGATAGCAGGATGGCTGGTGGAGAGGTGCGGATAGCAGATTGACTGGCGGAGAGGAGCGGATACCAAATTGGCTGACACAGCAGCGGATAGCAGGATGGCTGGCGGAGAGGTGCGGATAGCAGATTGACTGGCGGAGAGGAGCGGATAGCAGATTGGCTGACACAGGAGCGCATAGCAGGGTGGTTGGCGGAGTGGAACGGATAGCAGGGTGGTGGGCGGAGAGGAGCGGATAGCAGGATGGCTGGCAGAGAGGAGCAGATTGCAGGGTGGCTGGCGTAGAGGAGCGGATAGAAGATTGGCTGGCAAAGATTAGCGGATAGAAGGGTGGCTGGCGGAGAGGAGCGGATAGCAGGGTGGCTGACACAGAGGAGCGGATAGCAGAGTGGCTGACGCAGAGTAGCAGATAGCAGGGTGGCTGACGCAGAGGAGCGGATAGCAGGGTGGCTGACGGAGTGGAGCGCATAGCAGAGTGGCTGACAGAGGAGCGGATAGCAGGGTGGCTGGCGGAGAGGAGCGGATAGCAGGGTGGCTGACGCGGAGGAGCGGATAGCAGGGTGGCTGACACAGAGGAGCGGATAGCAGAGTGGCTGACGGAGAGGAGCGGATAGCAGAGAGGCTGACGCAGAGGAGCGGATAGCAGGGTGGCTGGCGGAGAGGAGCGGATAGCAGAGTGGCTGGCGGAGAGGAGCGGATAGCAGGGTGGCTGACGGACAGGAGCGGATAGCAGGGTGGCTGACGGAGAGGATCGAATAGCAGAGTGGCTAGCGGAGAGGAGCGGATAGCACAGTGGCTGGCGGAGAGAAGCGGATAGCAGAGTGGCTGACGCAGAGGAGCGGATAGCAGAGTGGCTGGCGGAGAGGAGCGGATAGCACGGTGGCTGACACAGAGGAGAGGATAGCAGAGTGGATGACGGAGAGGAGCGGATAGCAGGGTGGCTGGCGGAGAGGAGCGGAGAGCAGGGTGGCTGACGGAGAGGAGCGGATAGCAGAGTTGCTGGCGGAGAGGAGCGGATAGCAGAGTGGCTGACACAGAGGAGCGGATAGCAGGGTGGCTGACACAGAGGAGCGGATAGCAGGGTGGCTGACACAGAGGAGCGGATAGCAGAGTGGCTGACGGAGAGGAGCGGATAGCAGAGAGGCTGACGCAGAGGAGCGGATAGCAGGGTGGCTGGCGGAGAGGAGCGGATAGCAGAGTGGCTGGCGGAGAGGAGCGGATAGCAGGGTGGCTGACGGACAGGAGCGGATAGCAGGGTGGCTGACGGAGAGGATCGAATAGCAGAGTGGCTAGCGGAGAGGAGCGGATAGCACAGTGGCTGGCGGAGAGAAGCGGATAGCAGAGTGGCTGACGCAGAGGAGCGGATAGCAGAGTGGCTGGCGGAGAGGAGCGGATAGCACGGTGGCTGACAGAGGAGAGGATAGCAGAGTGGATGACGGAGAGGAGCGGATAGCAGGGTGGCTGGCGGAGAGGAGCGGAGAGCAGGGTGGCTGACGGAGAGGAGCGGATAGCAGAGTTGCTGGCGGAGAGGAGCGGATAGCAGAGTGGCTGACACAGAGGAGCGGATAGCAGGGTGGCTGACACAGAGGAGCGGATAGCAGGGTGGCTGACACAGAGGAGCGGATAGTAGGGTGGCTGGCGGAGAGGAGCGGATAGCAGAGTGGCTGGCGGAGAGGAGCGGATAGCATAGAGGCTGAAACAGAGGAGGGGATAGCAGGGTGGCTGGCAGAGAGAAGCGGATAGCAGGGTGGCTGACGGATAAGAGCGGATAGCAGGGTGGCTGACACAGAGGAGCGGATAGCAGGGTGGCTGACACAGAGGAGCGGATAGCACATTGGCTGGTGGAGAAGAGAGGATAGCAGATTGGCCGACACAGGAGCGGATAGCAGTATGGCTGGCAGAGAGGAGCGGATTGAAGCGCGGCTGGCGGAGAGGAGAGGATAGCACGGTGGCAGACACAGGAGCGGATAGCAGATTGGCTGGTGGAGAGGAGCGGATAGCAGGGTGGTTGGCAGAGAGGAGCGGATAGCAGGGTGGTTGGCGGAGAGGAACGGATAGCAGATTGGCTGACACAGGAGCGGATAGCAGGATGGCTGGCGGAGAGGTGCGGATAGCAGATTGGCTGACACAGGAGCGGATAGCGGATTGGCTGGCGGAGGGGAGCGGATAGCAGGGTGGTTGGCGGAGAGGAGCGGATAGCAGGGTGGCTGGCGGAGAGGAGCGGATAGCAGGGTGGCTGGCAAATAGGAGCGGATAGCAGATTGGCTGACACAGGAGCGGATAGCAGATTGGCTGAGGGAGAGGAGCGGATAGCAGGATGGCTGGCAGAGAGGAGCGGATAGCAGATTGGCTGGCGGGGAGGGGCGGATAGCAGATTGGGTGACACAGGAGCGGATTGCAGGGTGGCTGGTGGAGAGGAGCGGATAGAAGATTGGCTGGCAAAGAGGAGCGGATAGAAGGGTGGCTGGCGGAGAGGAGCGGATAGCAGGGTGGCTGACACAGAGGAGCGGATAGCAGAGTGGCTGAAGGAGAGGAGCGGATAGCAGGGTGGCTGACGCAGAGGAGCGGATAGCAGGGTGGCTGACAGAGTGGAGCGCATAGCAGAGTGGCTGATGGAGGAGCGGATAGCAGGGTGGCTGGTGGAGAGGAGCGGATAGCAGGGTGGGTGACGCAGAGGAGCGGATAGCAGGGTGGCTGACACAGAGGAGCGGATAGCAGAGTAGCTGACGGAGAGGAGCAGATAGCAGAGAGGCTGACGCAGAGGAGTGGATAACAGGGTGGCTGGCGGAGAGGAGCGGATAGCAGAGTGGATGGCGGAGAGGAGCGGATAGCAGGGTGGCTGACGGAGAGGAGCGGATAGCAGAGTGGCGAGCGGAGAGGAGCGGATAGCAGAGTGGCTGACGCAGAGGAGCGGATAGCAGAGTGGCTGGCGGAGAGGAGCGGATAGCACGGTGGCTGACACAGAGGAGAGGATAGCGGAGTGGCTGACACAGAGGAGCGGATACCAGAGTGGATGACGGAGAGGAGCGGATAGCAGAGTGGCTGGCAGAGAGAAGCGGATAGCAGGGTGGCTGACGGAGAGGAGCAGATAGCAGAGTGGCTGGCGGAGAGGAGCGGATAGCAGAGTGGCTGGCGGAGAGGAGCGGATAGCAGAGAGGCTGACACAGAGGAGCGGATACCAGGGTGGCTGGCAAAGAGGAGCGGATACCAGGGTGGCTGGCAAAGAGGAGCGGATAGCAGGGTTGCTGGAGGAGAGGAGCGGATAGCAGGGTGGCTGACGGAGAGGAGCGGATAGCAGGGTGGCTGACACAGCGGAGCGGATAGCAGAGTGGCTGACGCAGAGGAGCGAATAGCAGGGTGCCTGACACAGGGGAGCGGATAGCAGAGTGGCTGACTGAGAGGAGAAGATAGCAGGGTGGCTGACGGTGAGGAGCGGATAGCAGGGTTGCTGACACAGGAGCGGATAGCACATTGGCTGGCGGAGAGGAGCGGATAGCAGGGTGGTTGGCAGAGAGGAGCGGATAGCAGGGTGGTTGGCGGAGAGGAGCGGATAGCAGGGTGGTTGGCAGAGAGGAGCGGATAGCAGGGTGGCTGACGGAGAAGAGCGTATAGCAGATTGGCTGACACAGGAGCGGATAGCAGATTGGCTGAGGGAGAGGAGCGGATAGCAGGATGGCTGGCAGAGAGGAGCGGATAGCAGATTGGCTGGCGGGGAGGGGCGGATAGCAGATTGGGTGACACAGGAGCGGATTGCAGGGTGGCTGGTGGAGAGGAGCGGATAGAAGATTGGCTGGCAAAGAGGAGCGGATAGAAGGGTGGCTGGCGGAGAGGAGCGGATAGCAGGGTGGCTGACACAGAGGAGCGGATAGCAGAGTGGCTGAAGGAGAGGAGCGGATAGCAGGGTGGCTGACGCAGAGGAGCGGATAGCAGGGTGGCTGACAGAGTGGAGCGCATAGCAGAGTGGCTGATGGAGGAGCGGATAGCAGGGTGGCTGGTGGAGAGGAGCGGATAGCAGGGTGGGTGACGCAGAGGAGCGGATAGCAGGGTGGCTGACACAGAGGAGCGGATAGCAGAGTAGCTGACGGAGAGGAGCAGATAGCAGAGAGGCTGACGCAGAGGAGTGGATAACAGGGTGGCTGGCGGAGAGGAGCGGATAGCAGAGTGGATGGCGGAGAGGAGCGGATAGCAGGGTGGCTGACGGAGAGGAGCGGATAGCAGAGTGGCGAGCGGAGAGGAGCGGATAGCAGAGTGGCTGACGCAGAGGAGCGGATAGCAGAGTGGCTGGCGGAGAGGAGCGGATAGCACGGTGGCTGACACAGAGGAGAGGATAGCGGAGTGGCTGACACAGAGGAGCGGATAGCAGGGTGGATGACTGAGAGGAGCAGATACCAGAGTGGCTGGCAGAGAGAAGCGGATAGCAGGGTGACTGGCGGAGAGGAGCAGATACCAGAGTGGCTGGCGGAGAGGAGCGGATAGCAGAGTGGTTGGCGGAGAGGAGCGGATAGCAGGGTGGCTTACTGAGAGGAGCGGATACCAGGGTGGCTGGCAAAGAGGAGCGGATACCAGGGTGGCTGGCAAAGAGGAGCGGATAGCAGGGTTGCTGGAGGAGAGGAGCGGATAGCAGGGTGGCTGACGGAGAGGAGCGGATAGCAGGGTGGCTGACACAGCGGAGCGGATAGCAGAGTGGCTGACGCAGAGGAGCGAATAGCAGGGTGCCTGACACAGGGGAGCGGATAGCAGAGTGGCTGACTGAGAGGAGAAGATAGCAGGGTGGCTGACGGTGAGGAGCGGATAGCAGGGTTGCTGACACAGGAGCGGATAGCACATTGGCTGGCGGAGAGGAGCGGATAGCAGGGTGGTTGGCAGAGAGGAGCGGATAGCAGGGTGGTTGGCGGAGAGGAGCGGATAGCAGGGTGGTTGGCAGAGAGGAGCGGATAGCAGGGTGGCTGACGGAGAAGAGCGTATAGCAGATTGGCTGACACAGGAGCGGATAGCAGGATGGCTGGCAGAGAGGAGCGGATAGCAGGGTGGCAGACACAGGAGCGGATAGCAGATTGGCTGTTGGAGAGGACTGGATAGCAGGGTGGCTGGCGGAGAGGAGCGGATAGCAGGGTGGTTGGCGGAGAGGAGCGGATAGCAGGGTGGCTTGCGGAGAGGAGCGGATAGCAGGGTAGTTGGCGGAGAGGAGCGGATAGCAGGGTGGCTGGCAAAGAGGAGCGGATAGCAGATTGGCTGACACAGGAGCGGATAGCAGATTGGCTGACACAGGAGCGGATATCAGATTGGCTGGTGGAGAGGAGCGGATAGGAGGGTGGCTGACACAGGGGTGGATGGCAGATTGGCTGAGGAGAGAAGCAGATAGCAGGGTGGCTGGCGGAGAGTAGCGGATTGCAGGGTGGCTGGCGGAGAGTAGCAGATAGCAGATTGGTTTGCAAAGAGGAGCGGATAGCAGATTGGCTGACACAGGAGCGGATAGCACATTGGCTGGCGGAGAGGAGCGGATATCAGGGTGGCTGGTGGAGAGGAGCGGAAAGCAGGGTGGCTGGCGGAGAGGAGCGGATAGCAGGGTGGCTGGCAAAGAGGAGCAGATAGCAGATTGGCTGACACAGGAGCGGATAGCAGGGTGGTTGGCGGAGAGGTGCGGATAGCAGGGTGGCTGGCGGAGAGGAGCAGATAGCAGATTGGCTGACACAGGAGCGGATAGCAGGGTGGCTGACGGAGAGGAGCGGATAGCAGAGTGGCTGGGGGAGAGGAGCGGATAGCAGAGTGGCTGGCGGAAAGGAGCGGATAGCAGGGTGGCTGGCGGAGAGGAGCGGATAGCAGGGTGGCTGGCGGAGAGGAGCGGATAGCAGAGTGACTGAAACAGAGGAGCGGATACCAGTGTGGCTGGCGGAGAGGAGCGGATAGCAGAGTGGCTGGCGGAGAGGAGCTGATAGCAGAGTGGCTGACATAGAGGAGCGGATAGCAGGGTGGCTGGCGGAGAGAAGCGGATATCAGAGTGGCTGACGCAGATTGAGCGGTTAGCAGATTGGCTGACGCAGATTGAGCGGATAGCAGATTGGCTGACGCAGAGGAGCGGATAGCAGAGTGGCTGTCGGAGAGGAGCTGATAGCAGAGTGGCTGGCGGAGAGGAGCAGATAGCACAGTGGCTTGCGGAGAGGAGCGGATAGCAGAGTGGTTGGCGGAGAGGAGCAGATAGCAGAGTGGCTGGCGGAGAGGAGCGGATAGCAGGGTGGCTTGCGGAGAGGAGCGAATAGCAGGGTGGCTGGAGGAGAGGAGCGAATAGCAGGGTGGCTGGAGGAGAGGAGCGAATAGCAGGGTGGCTGGAGGAGAGGAGCGCATAGCAGAGTGGCTGGCGGAGAGGAGCGGATAGCAGAGTGGCTGACACAGAGGAGCGGATAGCAGGGTGGCTGGCGGAGAGGAGCGGAGAGCAGGGTGGCTGGCGGAGAGCAGCGGTTAGCAGAGTGGCTGATGCAGAGGAGCGGATAGCACGGTGGCTGATGGAGAGGAGCGGATAGCAGGGTGGCTGTCAGAGGAGCGCATAGCAGGGAGGCTGGTGGAGAGGAGCGGATAGCAGGGTGGCTGGCGGAGAGGAGCGGATAGCAGAGTGGCTGACACAGGAGCGGATAGCAGAGTGGCTGGCGGAGAGGATCGCATAGCAGAGTGGCTGACAGAGGAGTGGATAGCACGGTGGCTGACGGAGAGGAGCGGATAGCAGGGTGGCTGACAGAGAAGCGCATAGCAGGGTGGCTGGCGAAGAGGAGCGGATAGCAGGGTGGCTGGCGGAGAGGAGCGGATAGCAGAGTGGCTGACACAGGAGCGGATAGCAGAGTGGCTGGCGGAGAGGAGCGCATAGCAGAGTGGCTGACAGAGGAGTGGATAGCAAGGTGGCTGGCGGAGATGAGCGGATAGCAGAGTGGCTGACAGTGGAGCGGATAGCAGAGTGGCTGGCGGAGAGGAGCGCATAGCAGAGTGGCTGACAGAGGAGTGGATAGCAAGGTGGCTGACGGAGATGAGCGGATAGCAGAGTGGCTGACAGTGGAGCGGATAGCAGAGTGGCTGGCGGAGAGGAGCGCATAGCAGAGTGGCTGACTGAGGAGCGCATAGCAGGGTGGCTGGCGGAGAGGAGCAGATTGCAGAGTGGCTGGCGGAGAGGAGCGGATAGCAGGGTGGCTGACAGAGGAGCGGATAGCAGGGTGGCTTGCGCAGAGGAGCGGATAGCAGAGTGGCTGGCGGAGAGGAGCGGATAGCAGAGTGGCTGACACAGAGGAGCGGATAGCAGAGTGGCTGACGGAGAGGAGCGGATAGCAGGGTGGCTGGCGGAGAGGAGCGGATAGCAGGTTGGCTAGCGGAGAGGAGCGGATAGCAGAGTGGCTGGCGGAGAGGAGCCTATAGAAGGGTGGCTGACGGAGAGGAGCGGATAGCAAAGTGGCTGCCACAGAGGAGCGGATAGCAGAGTGGCTGATGGAGAGGAGCGGATAGCAGGGTGGCTGGCGGAGAGGAGCGGAGAGCAGGTTGGCTAGCGGAGATGAGCGGATAGCAGAGTGGCTGGCGGAAAGGAGCGGATAGCAGGGTGGCTGGAGGAGAGGAGCGGATAGCAGGGTGGCTAGCGAAGAGGAGCGGATAGCAGGGTGGCTGGCGGAAAGGAGCGGATAGCAGGGTGGCTGGCGGAGAGGAGCGGATGGCAGATTGTCTGGCGCAGAGGAGCGGATAGCAGGGTGGCTGGCGGAGAGGAGCGGATAGCAGTGTGGCTGACACAGGAGCGGATAGCAGATTGGCTGGGGGAGAGGATCGGATAGCACGGTGGCTAGCGGAGAGGAGCCGATAGCAGATTGGTTGACACAGGAGCGGATAGGAGATTGGCTGGTGGAGAGGGGCGGATAGCAGGGTGGCTGGTGGAGAGGAGCGGATAGCAGGGTGGTTGGCAGAAAGGAGCGGATAGCTGGTGGTTGGAGGAGAGTTTTGGATAGCAGGGTGCCTGGTGGAGAGGAGAGGATAGCAGGGTGGCTGGCAAAGAGGAGCGGATAGCAGGGTGGCTGGCGGAGAGGAGCGGATAGCAGGGTGGCTGACGCAGAAGAGCGGATAGCAGGGTGGCTTGCAGAGAGGAGAGGTTAGCAGGGTGGCTGACACGGCGGAGCAGATAGCAGGGTGGCTGGCGGAGAGGAGCGGATAGCAGGGTGGTTGGCGGAGAGGAGCGGATAGCAGGGTGGCTGGCAGAGAGGAGCGGATAGCAGATTGGCTGGTGGAGAGGAGCGGATAGCAGGGTGGCTGGCGGAGAGGAGCGGATAGCAGGGTGGTTGGCAGAGAGGAGCGGATAGCAGGGTGGTTGGCGGAGAGGAACGGATAGCAGATTGGCTGACACAGGAGCGGATAGCAGATTGGCTGGCGGAGGGGAGCGGATAGCAGGGTGGTTGGCGGAGAGGAGCGGACAGCAGGGTGGCTGGCGGAGAGGAGCGGATAGCAGGGTGATGGCAAAGAGGAGCGGATAGCAGATTGGCTGACGGAGAGGAGCGGATAGCAGCGTGGTTGGCGGAGAGGAGCGGATAGCAGGGTGGGTGGCGGAGAGGAGCGGATAGCAGGGTGGGTGGCGGAGAGGAGCGGATAGCAGGGTGGCTGACACAGGAGCGGATAGCAGATTGGCTGGGGGAGAGGAGCGGATAGCAGGGTGGCTGACACAGAGGAGCGGATAGCAGTGTGGCTGACACAGAGGAGCGGATAGTTGGGTGGCTGGCAAAGAGGAGCGGATAGCAGGGTGGTTGGCAGAAAGGAGCGGATAGCAGGGTGGTTGGAGGAGAGGTTCGGATAGCAGGGTGCCTGGTGGAGGGGAGAGGATAGCAGGGTGGCTGGCAAAGAGTAGCGGATAGCAGGGTGGCTGGCGGAGAGGAGCGGATAGCAGGGTGGCTGACGCAGAAGAGCGGATAGCAGGGTGGCTTGCAGAGAGGAGAGGGTAGCAAGGTGCATGACACAGCGGAGCGGATAGCAGGGTGGCTGGCGGAGAGGAGCGGATAGCAGGGTGGCTGACACAGGAGCGGATAGCAGATTGGCTGAAGAAGAGGAGCGGATAGCAGCGTGGTTGGCGGAGAGGAGCGGATAGCATGGTGGTTGGCGGAGAGGAACGGATAGCAGGGTGGCTGGCAGAGAGGAGCGGATAGCAGGGTGGCTGGCGGAGAGGAGCGGATAGCAGGGTGGCTGGCAAAGAGGAGCGGATAGCAGATTGGCTGACGTAGAGGAGCGGATAGCAGCGTGGTTGGCGGAGAGGAGTGGATAGCAGGGTGGTTGGCGGAGAGGAGCGGATAGCAGGGTGGCTGGCGGAGAGGAGCGGATAGCAAAGAGGCTGGCGGAGAGGAGTGGATAGCAGAGTGGCTGACACAGAGGAGTGGATAGCAGAATGGCTGACGCAGAGTAGCGGATAGCAGAGTGGCTGGCGGAGAGGAGCGGATAGCAGGGTGGCTGGCGGAGAGGAGCGGATAGCAGGGTGGCTGGCGGAGAGGAGCGGATAGCAGGGTGGCTGGCGGAGAGGAGCGGATAGCAGAGTGGCTGGCGGAGAGGAGCGGATAGCACAGCGGTTGACGGAGAGGAGCAGATAGCAGAGTGGCTGGCGGAGAGGAGCGGATAGCAGGGTGGCTGGCGGAGAGGAGAGGATAGCAGGGTGGCTGACGGAGATTAGCGGTTACCAGGGTGGCTGACGCAGAGGAGCGGATAGCAGAGACGCTGACACAGAGGAAGAGATAGCAGGGTGGCTGACGCAGAGGAGCATATAGCAGAGTGGCTGGCAGAGAGGAGGGGATAGCAGGGTGGCTGGCGGAGAGGAGGGGATAGCAGGGTGGCTGGCGGAGAGGAGCGGATAGCAGGGTGGCTGGCGGAGAGGAGCTGATAGCAGAGTGGCTGACACAGAGGAGCGGATAGCAGGGTGGCTGGCGGAGAGGAGCGGATATCAGAGTGGCTGACGCAGATTGAGCGGATAGCAGATTGGCTGACGCAGATTGAGCGGATAGCAGATTGGCTGACGCAGAGGAGCGGTTAGCAGAGTGGCTGTCGGAGAGGAGCTGATAGCAGAGTGGCTGGCGGAGAGGAGCGGATAGCACAGTGGCTGGCGGAGAGGAGCGGATAGCAGAGTGGTTGGCGGAGAGGAGCAGATAGTAGAGTGGCTGGCGGAGAGGAGCGGATAGCAGGGTGGCTTGCGGAGAGGAGCGAATAACAGGGTGGCTGGAGGAGAGGAGCGAATAGCAGGGTGGCTGGCGGAGAGGAGCGGATAGCAGAGTGGCTGACACAGAGGAGCGGATAGCAGGGTGGCTGGCGGAGAGGAGCGGACAGCAGGGTGGCTGGCGGAGAGCAGCGGTTAGCAGAGTGGCTGATGCAGAGGAGCGGATAGCACGGTGGCTGATGGAGAGGAGTGGATAGCAGGGTGGCTGACAGAGGAGCGCATAGCAGGGTGGCTGGCGGAGAGGAGCGGATAGCAGGGTGGCTGGCGGAGAGGAGCGGATAGCAGAGTGGCTGACACAGGAGCGGATAGCAGAGTGGCTGGCGGAGAGGAGCGCATAGCAGAGTGGCTGACAGAGGAGCGGATAGCACGGTGGCTGACGGAGAGGAGCGGATAGCAGGGTGGCTGACAGAGGAGCGCATAGCAGGCTGGCTGGCGGAGAGGAGCGGATAGCAGGGTGGCTGGCGGAGAGGAGCGGATAGCAGAGTGGCTGACACAGGAGCGGATAGCAGAGTGGCTGGCGGAGAGGAGCGCATAGCAGAGTGGCTGACAGAGGAGTGGATAGCAAGGTGGCTGGCGGAGATGAGCGGATAGCAGAGTGGCTGACAGAGGAGCGGATAGCAGAGTGGCTGGCGGAGAGGAGCGCATAGCAGAGTGGCTGGCGGAGAGGAGCGCATAGCAGAGTGGCTGACTGAGGAGCGCATAGCAGGGTGGCTGGCGGAGAGGAGCAGATTGCAGAGTGGCTGGCGGAGAGGAGCGGATAGCAGGGTGGCTGACAGAGGAGCTGATAGCAGGGTGGCTGGCGCAGAGGAGCGGATAGCAGAGTGCCTGGCGGAGAGGAGCGGATAGCAGAGTGGCTGGCGGAGAGGAGCGGATAGCAGAGTGGCTGGCGGAGAGGAGCGGATAGCAGAGTGGCTGACGGAGAGGAGCGGATAGCAGGGTGGCTGGCGGAGAGGAGCGGATAGCAGGTTGGCTAGCGGAGAGGAGCGGATAGCAGAGTGGCTGGCGGAGAGGAACCTATAGAAGGGTGGCTGACGGAGAGGAGCGGATAGCAAAGTGGCTGCCACAGAGGAGCGGATAGCAGAGTGGCTGATGGAGAGGAGCGGATAGCAGGGTGGCTGGCGGAGAGGAGCGGAGAGCAGGTTGGCTAGCGGAGACGAGCGGATAGCAGAGTGGCTGGCGGAAAGGAGCGGATAGCAGGGTGGCTGGAGGAGCGGAGCGGATAGCAGGGTGGCTAGCGGAGAGGAGCGGATAGCAGGGTGGCTGGCGGAAAGGAGCGGATAGCAGGGTGGCTGGCAGAGAGGTGCGGATGGCAGATTGGCTGGCGGAGAGGAGCAGATAGCAGGGTGGCTGGCAGAGAGGAGCGGATACAGGGTGGCTGGCGGAGGGGAGCGGATAGCAGAGTGGCTGATGGAGAGGAGTGGATAGCAGGGTGGCTGGCGGAGAGGAGCGGAGAGCAGGTTGGCTAGCGGAGACGAGCGGATAGCAGAGTGGCTGGCGGAAAGGAGCGGATAGCAGGGTGGCTGGAGGAGCGGAGCGGATAGCAGGGTGGCTAGCGGAGAGGAGCGGATAGCAGGGTGGCTGGCGGAAAGGAGCGGATAGCAGGGTGGCTGGCGGAGAGGAGCGGATGGCAGATTGGCTGGTGGGGAGGAGCAGATAGCAGATTGGCTGGCGCAGAGGAGCGGATAGCAGGGTGGCTGGCGGAGAGGAGCGGATAGCAGGGTGGCTGGCGGAGAGGAGCGGATAGCAGATTGGCTGGCGGAGAGGAGCGGATACAGGGTGGCTGGCGGAGGGGAACGGATAGCAGAGTGGCTGGTGGAGAGGAGCGGATAGCAGGGTGCCTGGCGGAGAGGAGCGGATAGCAGGGTGGCTGGTGGAGAGGAGCCGATAGCAGGGTTGGCTGGCGGAGAGGAGCTGATAGCAGGGTGGCTGGCAGAGAGGAGCGGATAGCAGGTTGGCTGGCAGAGAGGAGCGGATAGCAGGGTGGCTGGCGGAGCGGATAGCAGAATGGCTGGCGGAGAGGAGCTCATAGCAGGGTGGCTGGCGGAGATGAGCGGATAGCAGGGTGGCTGGCGGAGGGGAGAGGATAGCAGATTGTTTGACGGGGAGGCGCTGATAGTACAGTGGCTGGTGGAGAGGAGCGGATAGCATAGTGGGTGACGGAGAGGAGCTGTTAGCAGGGTGGCTGGCGGAGAGGAGCGGATAGCAGGGTGGCTGGCGGAGAGGTGCTGATAGCAGGGTGGCTGACACAGGAGCGGATAGCAGGGTGGCTGGCGGAGAGGAGCGGATAGCAGGGTGGCTGGCGGAGAGGAGCTGATAGCAGGGTGGCTGATGGAGAGGCGCAGCTGGTGGTGAAGATTGCAGGAGAACGCCATGGAGAGGCGTGACAATCAGCTGTCAACCTGAGCAGTGGACCATGTAAGATGCACAACCCCCTCCCCCCCCCATACCTTCTCCTGCTTCCACCCAGGCTGGGAGGTAAACTCTGCAGAGGAACTTCTGAACTCTGGAGGCTGCACTGACCAAGGACAGAAACTGCGGTTGGGGGAGACTGTTGGGTTGCTGGACTTTTAGACCCTGAGGGGAAAAGGACACTGCCAAACTTACTTGGGGGTGCCTCTTTTGCTCATGGTTTGTGTTATGAATCCTGTTTGTGGTGTTTCCCCAACATGATGCCACATTGTGTCCCTCCTTTATTAAAAGGATTTTGCTACACTCAGACTCTGTGCTTGTGAGCGGGGAAGTCTTGCCCCTTAGGGGGGTGATATGTGATTGTCCCAGGTCTCTGGGTGGGGGCTCGAGCTGGTTTGTGTTATTGAAATAGAACCCCTACATACTGAACCCGGCCCTTGTTGCTGCCCACTCAGACGGGCAGAAGAGTTTCATTAGGAAGAACAACAGACAATCTGGAGCCACCCCCAGGACCTGTGCCTCACACACAGCTGTGCGCTGTATTCAGCCAGCTCCCCTCCAGGCACTGTGAATCCTGCACACCCTGGAGACTGAACAGGCCTTGGCTGTGTGTTCTAGAGTCGCTGGGCTGGCCCCTGAAGTACACGGCCGGCCTGGGTTCCTCTCCCACCACTGGGGAAGTGGCATGAGAGGGACAGAGAGCTGGAAGCCTGCCTGGGCAACGGCAGGAGTCAAAGGATCAGGGCACAGGATCCCTCTCGAATGGGAGAGAGTTTGAAGGACTCTGCCCCAGAAGGGGAAAACAATAGAGGGCCCTGTCCAAAGGGCCAGGTCCACAAAGAGGTAGCGGCAGCTTCTGGAGTGAGAGAGGGGCTGCAGCCTGAGAGTGACAGGCAGAGATACAGCGTGTGATCACAAGCAGGGGCATTGGCCACACACAGCTCATCCTCAGGATAGTCAGGAGGTAGCACCAGCCCGTGGTGAACAGAGCATCCCATCATAAGGTGCCATTGGTGGAGCACAGGAAAAAAAGGTGTGTCATAAACAGTTAGTTAAGGGTTAAGGTTTTTTTCTACCTGTAAAGGGTTAACATGCAGTACCTGTGAACACCTGACCAGAGGACCAATCAGGGACAAGAGATTTTCAAATCTCTGTGGAGGGAAGCCCTTGTCTGTGTTCTTTGTTAGAGTTCTCTCTTTGAATCTAAGAGAGGCCAGTCATGTCTCCAAGTTCTCCTGGAGTAGTTTCTACTATCTAATAGTGAGTATTAATTAGAAAGGCGGATTAGTCTTATAATTTGATTTCTACATTTGCAATTGTGTGTTGCTGAAGGAAATGCTTTATTCCTGTTTGCCGTTACTTTGCTTTTACTGAGAAGGAAAGGGGGCGGGGGAATTCTCTCCAGGTTTACAGGTTAAACTTTGTGTATTGTTCTATCTTGGTTACAGAGACAGTTACTTTGCTTTTTCTTTAATAAATTCTTTTCTTTTCTTTGGACTTGGTTAATTCCTTCTCTTGTGGAAATTCAGGGGAAGGGGAGGGGGGAAGAGTGAGTTCCTCCTGGGCTTGATTCAAGGAGTTTGAATCAAGGTATCTTTCTCCAGGACTAGGGAAGGGGAGGGGGAGGTAAGTCCCTCTTTGTGTTGAGTCAAGGATTTGACTCGGTGTATATCTCTCCAGAGTGGCTAGGAGAGAGGGAGGGGGGAAGTGGGCTGCTTTCCTGTGTGTAAAGATTCAGGGAGATTGAATCTGTGTTCCCCAGGGAAAGTTGGGGGAACAGGCAGTGTGTCAGACACTTAGAAAACTGACTGGTGGCAGCGTAGTAGATCTAAACTAGGATTTAAGTTTAGAAGGATCCATCCATAGGTCCCCATCTTGTGAACCCAACAGCTCCAAGTGGGGGTGAGACCTATGACAAGGTGCATTTAGTCTGCAACTCAAACACCCTTTTTCTGGGTGAGCCTCTAACCACTTTGACAAACATTCTGAGAGGCTGGAGCATCCTTCTCCCCCACCACACCTTTCGAAGGCTAAATTTCATTAGTGCTGCGACATTGCACCCATAACGCTTTCCAGAAATACGCTCATGAGTGTAAATGTGACCTAACTGGAATCTGTTTTATGCAGAGTTAAGAAGCGAGGTTTTGTCTTTATTTTTATATTTCCCACAGCTCTGTGTGGAGGGTCAATGGCCTCCTAACACATTGACCCAGCCCTGTTTGCTCCCACAGGCACCTGGCTTCACCATGGCCTGAGTGACCCCCTGAGAAATTGACCCTCCAGGCTCATAGAGGCCAGGAGATAAGGGGGTAGAAGAGGTTCTGCTAGAGTGACAGATGGGAGTCTTCCCAGGCCCCAGTGAGGTGAACACCAGAGACTGCAGAAGACCAGCGGATTGTCCCCATGCAGGGGCGGCTCCAGGGATCAGAGCAGCAATCGCGTGCCTGGGGCGGCAAGCCGGGGCGGGGGAGGAGGGGTGGCCTGGCGGTCGCCGTGAGGGCGGCAGTCAGGCTGCCTTCGGCGGCGTTTCTGCGGGAGCTCCGCCAGTCCCGCGGTTTCGGCGGCAATTCGGCGGTGGATGCCGAAGGTGCGGGACCGGCAGATCACCCAGCACACAGGCCTAGAGACAAATCTCTCGGGCTTGTTGGACCGATTCTGCCAGGTGTGTCCCCATCTGACACTTTTCCGATCCTCGGACAGGCCCAGTTGGAGAGGAGCCGTGTCTGGATCCAGAGTCCCAATCAGGGGTCACTCAGGGTAAGCCGCTGGCGGGCCGAGACGGTGTGTTTACCTGGAGCATCCGCAGGCATGGAGCCGTTCACTGTTCCAGGCCAATGGGGGCTGCGGGAAGCAGCATAGGCCGAGGGATGTGCTGGCTGCTGCTTCCTGCAGCTCCCATTGACTGGGAATAGGGAACTGCGGCCACTGGGAGCGGCAGGGCTCTGTGCCTGCGGACACTCCAGGTAAACAAACCGCCCCGGCCTGCCAGCGGCTAACCCTGATGGGCCGGAGCCAAAGGCTGCCGACGCCTGGTCACAGTCGCTGCAGGGATGAGAGAGAAGCAGAGAGTTCGAGGTGGAGCCCAGCAGGCTCAGGGAGTAACATCGGCACCACTGACGACAGGAGTGGAGCAAACCTCACAATCCATGTGGTTACTGCAGGTCTGTCCAGCTTAGGGTGACCAGATCACAGGGATGAAATATCGGGACACGGGGGGGGGGGGGGGGGGGGGGGGGGGGAGCAAAAAAAATGGCGGCAGAGCAAAAAAAAAAAAAAAACAGTTTTGCAGGGGCCGGGGGCATTAGCAGGACCCAGCCGCGCCGCCGGATCGCACACAGCGCCCCAGCCGCGCGCACTGCATTCCCCGCGGAGCCTCCCACCCCGGGCACATGAGATTCGTCCCACCGCAGGCGGGGAGCCCCGCGCCTCTCCCGCTCAGCTGCACTCCAGCAGCTCCTTCCCGGCAGGGCAAGATGCTGGAGCGCAGCCGAGCGGGAGAGGCGCAGGATTCCCCAGCAGCGTCGGGGAAGTTTATCGGTTCGGGGGACCCTGGCCGGCTCCTCGCGCCAGCCGCCCCGCCTGGGACAGATCTCGCCCCCGCAGCCCCTCTCCACCACATGTCTCCGGCGGGCAGCCCACACCCCCGGGCCACGCTGCTCACCCGGGCCCTGCCTGCTCCGCGCTGCCCCTGGACCCACCATGCTGCCCCGTGGACTGCAGGGCTGGAGCAGTCTCCGCGCTGCACTGCAGCGCTCCCGGCCCCAGCCAGCCATGGCCCGTGTGCCCAGGCTGCTGCACAGGGGCGTCTCCTCCCCAGGTTCGGCTTGGGATCCAATGGGGCAGTGAGGGGGCGGGGCTGGGGGCAGGGATTTGGTGAGGGATCCAATGGGGGAAGGAAGGGGCGGAGTCGGGCCGGGGGGCAAGAGCCCCTCCGGGCTCCGCCTGTGCACGGGAGCGGAGGGCAAAATTGTTTGTTTGTCCAGTGTCCCGACCGAACATTGGTCGGGACGCGGGACAAACAAGCAAATATCGGGACAGTCCCGATAAAATCGGGACGTCTGGTCACCCTAGTCCAGCTGCCCCCTGTTGTGTATTTGGTTGTCATGGTTTTTGTTCCTATGGCAACTGAGTTAGATTATTAGAGGATAGCTCGGCCAGCTTCGGCCGGCTGAGTGAGCTCTCTGTGTCTGTAAATAAAATGGTAGTTTTGTTAGCTGTCTGCTCTCTGGCCTCAAGTGATTTCTTCCTAAACCGGCTGCCCCCAAGGATATAACAAGTGGCGACGATGGATGGGATTCCGGTGCTGCTCCAGTAACAGAAGGAAGTAGAAGTCAAGGTAAAGACCAAACAAAGAAAAATACTGCTTGTTTACACTGACTGTGAAAGTGAAACTAAAAATCATGGCTACTCTGACCAGGCCACTGGAACCTTTTGATGAGAATATAGAGCAGTGGCATGTGTATACTGAGCGTTTTGAGCTTTTTGTTATTGCAAATGACATTACAGAAGCGAAGAAGGTGCCAATATTCTTAAGTGTTGTAGGGGCTAAAACCTACTCCCTGCTACGCAGCTTACTACACCCTGTTAAGCCTGAGACTAAATCTTACAGTGACATTGTGGAAATCCTGGGGTCCCATTTTTTTCCCCCAAACCACTGGTAATTGCTGAAAGATCTAGGTTCCACCAAAGAGACCAAAAGGAAGATGAAACCGTTGTACAATTTGTAGCCATTTTAAAAAAGCTAGCAGAACACTGTGAATTTAAAGAGATGTTAAATGAGGCCCTGCATGACAGGTTAGTGTGTGGCCTCTACAGTGAAGCTATACTGTGGGAAGCACCTACTGACAGAGGCTCAGCTTACCTTACAGAAGGCTGTTGATATTGCTGCCTCCATGGAACTGGCTACAAGGGAGGCACAATCCATCGGTGCATCCCCTAGGGTGCAAAAAGTGTCACAAGAACCGACCCACAAAACTGTGCAGAGTCAGAACCCTGCATACCCTAGAGCAGACCCAGGATGATCAAAGTGACACCTCAGCGCAAGAGGAAGTGCCACTGCATGTTTTGTCTTTGGCAGGGAGCTCACATGAATACTGGGTAACCCCGTTGTTGGATGGCAAACCTATACGCATGGAACTGGACACCGGTGCAGCCGTCTCGCTGGTCTCCGAGACTGTGTATAAAGAAAAGCTACAGCATCTTCCGCTTAAGGCAACAAAAACTGTTCTGAAGACGTATACGGGAGAAGCTGTGCCCCTGTTGGGCAGTATTGATGTTAAGGTGGAGCTCAATGGACAGGCGGCTAAATTGCCACTGTTTGTGGTGAGAGGTAACTACCCAGCCTTAAGGGGTAGGTCTTGGCATGGAAAGCTTCAACTGAACTGGGCAGAAGTGCACCGGATGACTAAAGAAGAAACCAGTCTAACCCCTATACTAAGGAAACATGCTGCTGTTTTTGGAGATGATTTGGGAAGTATGAAGGGAATCACTGTGACACTGAACATTAAACCTGACAGTCCACCAAAATATCTAAAAGACCGAACCTTTAGCCCAGGGCAGCCAGTTTTGGCTCAGAATTATACTTCCAGAGCTAAATGGGTCCCGGACACAGTCATCACTCAAACAGGACCTGTTTCCTACACAGTCCGGACTGCAGAGAATCTTACCTGGCGGCGACATGTAGATCAGCTGTTGCCAGGTCATGCCAGTCCTCAGGACACATCTGCAGTTGACGGGTCTGACTTCACCTCTTCTGGTGAGAAACCGAATCATGAATCACCTGTTCCTGACTGTTCTCCTCCATTAGTGCCGGCGGCTGAGATGCCCCTTTGCCCAGCACGAGCTGATACCACCTCCTCACCCGTTTGTGCTGCGGACCCTGAGCCCATGGTACTTTCGGGTGCAACAACACCAGAAGTTCACCGTAATCCACCTAGAGACAGAAGGCCTCCTCATCGGCTGGATCTTTAGCTAGGGTGAACCCACGGTTATGGGGCAAAATAATCCCCAGGGTTTAGCCGGGAATGGAGGCAGTCTACCCTCCTTCTCTAGTCTAGTGTGTGTTGTATTTAAGGGATATTCTTATTAGGGGGGGGGAGGAATATGTTGTGTATTTGGTTGTCATGGTTTTTGTTCCTATGGCAACTGAGTTAGATTATTAGGGGATAGCCCAGCCGGTTTCAGCCGGTTGGGTGAGCTCTGTGTCTGTAAATAAAATGGCAGTTTAGTTAGCTGTCTGCTCTCTGGCCTCAAGTGATTTCTTCCTAAACCGGCTGCCCCCAAGGATATAACACCCCCCTCCTCCCTCAGTGTCAGACTGGGGGGGGAGGCCTGGCAGCCCCCTCCTCAGCCACAGTCTGTGTGTGTCACAGCAGCCCCCTGCTCACTCCCCCGTGGAGCCCCGAGCGGGGTGAGCTGGGCCTCTGCTTGGTTTGATCCCTGAAGGGGTTTCTGGGCACTAACTGGGACCCCACGTTTCTCCTCACTTGAGGAAATCCCTGTGAAACTCCCCCTTTCCCTGGGTCTTTTTCACACCCTCTGCCAGAGCCGTTCCTCACGTTTTCTCCAGTTCAGCTGGCAGCAAGTCCTGCGCGAGGGGAGGGGAGAGCTGCGATTTCAGGCTGTCGTGTTATGGCGGGATTGCTGCTAGGAAGTGACAGAACCGGCTAATTCTGAGGAACAAACAGGGGAATGGGGCAGCGCTACAGAGTCAGGGAGTCAGGGGTGAAAGTCACTTCAAGGACTTACCGGTACGCAGGAGTCCTGAGCCGGGGGGCGGGGCCTGGACCGGAAAGGGCAGGGCCTCGGGTGGAAGAGGCGGGGCTGTTAGAGCCCCAGGACCTTTGAATCGAGATTTAAAGGGCCCAGGGCTCCGACTGCAGTAGAGGCGGCTGGGAGCCCTGGGCCCTTTAAATCACCGCCAGAGCTACCAGCTGCGGAGGCTGCTGGGAGCCCCAGAGCTTGGGGCCATTCAAAGGGCCCAGGACTCTGGCGGCTGCTACCACAGCAGAGCCCTGCACCCTTTAAATGGCCGCCCGAGCCCTGTTGCTGGAGCCCCCGGGGCAGCGGCTGCGGCCGGGGTCTCCAGGGGTGATTTAAAGGGCCCAGGGCTACGGGCATGGCCGAGCTTACTCTCACTTCTGCAGGGAGCCAACTGGAGCAAATACAGGAAGGATTTCTAGCAAGGGCGCCGTGTAACTAACCAGAATGAAGAATATTCTCTGCCCCCCTCGTCTAACTCTGGGCCTGACTCTCTCCCGTGCTGAGGCCCCTTGCCCTGTCTCTGGCCGTGTCCGGGGGCTTTATGCCCCGGTAGAGCCCCGAAGGTAAAGGTGTGAGGTAGCCTCAGCCCCAACAAGACTCAGGCCCATGTCACTTTCATCCTGGGTTTCAGATGAGTGACCCCTAGAAGTTGGGGGGCCACCGGTGCCCAGACCATGGCCTGGCCACACAGGCCCCGCCCCTGCTCATCCTCGTCCCCCGAGGCCCCGCCCACTTGCTGTTCACTGCCCTCTGCCCCCTCCCCCCAGACCCCCTACCTGCCCCTCACTCTTCCCCCAAGACTCCACTCACCTGCTGCTTTCTCCTCTCTGCCCCTTTCCCCTAAGGGGGGCTGCCAGGGGGCCATGGGGCCAGGCCCCCATCACTGTTTCCTGCCTTAGGTGAGCGGGGGGCGGGGGGTCCCTGGGGAAGGAGGCGGAGCAGGGGCAGGAAGAGGGAGGGGGCTTGGGAGAAAAGGCCCAGCGGGGGTGGGGCGCAGGCCTTGGGGGAAGAGGCAGACGGGGGATGGGAGGAGGCAGAGCAGGGCATCGGGTTAAGAGGCAGAGCGGAGCCGGGTGCAGGCTCTCAAGTGAGCTACAGACCAACAGTGGTTCATAGAAACTATTCAGCAAGTATTTTACAAGACCTAGAACATTAGGGGAAATCATGACCTGCCAAGAGGCAATTAATGGAGAGAAGTAGCCAGATTAATCCCGTACATTGGATTGGTTGTACATTGGAGTCTCCTCGCTGTCGATAGCCCCCTGCTTGGCCAATCAGCCCTGAGCCCCTCTGAGGGGCGGGAGGCTGAGGGGTCTCACCGGATGTCCCAAAGGACGGCCCAGGTCACCATCAGAGGGGATCACTCTCAGATCCAGCCCCACCTCTTGGTGAGGACCTCCCGCAATGAGAGCAACCTCCCTCCCCCGCCCACACTCCACACACCCCTCCTTGGTAGAGGGAGGGAAGCAGGGGAAAGCAGGAAAAGAAGCAAGAGAAGAGGCGAAAGGAGGGAGGAAAGAGGAGAAGGGAAACCAAAAAGGACAAACCCCAATGTCCCCAGGGATTCCAACCATCAAATCCTAGGTAGGAAATCAACTTCTGGCACCTGAAGCCAGTGTTTCCTGGGCCTAGAATGCTGCCTGCGCCAGGTGGATCAGACTGAACAGGTTCCAAACCTCTCTCAGCCTCTCACCTTGTCAAAGGGAAGTTTGTTTTCGGCACAGTCAGTGGCAGGAAAGGAGAAAACTCCACAGAGGTTCCTCCTCATGCTCACAGCCGTGAATCCTAATTCTCTCTCAGCCCTCGAGGAGAGACCTCGCGAAGGAGACTTGCGGCAGCAAAGCCGGGGGTCTCAGAGACTGGCCTGGCCCTGCACCTCGGTCCTGCCCGGCTGATGTCGGGGTCTCTCTGTGAGGTCACCCCCTCCCCACCACCTTTGCCCAATAGGCCGAGTTCCTGCAAAAGGCCTTTGTGATGTCACTGCCACACCCACCCCTCCCCTCAAAGCTGATGTCCTGCCCCTGGCCAGCCTCGTTGGGTGTTTGAGTTCTTTCCCCTGGATCACCGCACTCAATGACTGTTCAGTCTGTGGATGGAGCCGCTACACAATAAAACATCAGTTTTTCATAAATTAGTAGCCTTAAGACCAGCAGGGACCATTAGAGCATCTAATCTGACTCCCTGCATATCCCAGCTCTTCTGTGTATCACAATAGCTTCTTTTTGACTAAAGCACCTTCCTGAAAGGCCCCGCCCACTTGCTGTTCACTGCCCTCCGCCCCCTCCCCCCAGACCCCCTACCCGCCCCTCACTCTTCCCCCAAGACGCCACTCACCTGCTGCTTGCTCCTCTCTGCCCCTTTCCCCTAAGGGGGGCTGCCAGGGGGCCATGGGGCCAGGCACCCATCACTTTTTCCTGCCTTAGGTGAGCGGGGGGTGGGGAGGGTCCTTGGGGAAGGAGGCGGAGCAGGGGCAGGAAGAGGCAGAGAGAGGGAGGGGGCTCAGGGGAAAAGGCCCAGCGGGGGTGGGGCGCAGGCCTTGGGGGAAGAGGCGGAGGGGGGATGGGAGGAGGCAGAGCAGGGCATCGGGTTAAGAGGCAGAGTGGAAAAGGGTGCAGGCTGGGCCCCCACTTCTCTGGAGCTTCGCGTCCAGCACTCGAAAGATGACAATGGGCCCACGGAGGATTGACTCGCCCCACATCCCCAGTGTTCCCCCCTGCATGGGCAGCCATTTGGGGGAGGCTCAGCCGCCCCTGGCCTCTTAGACAGGCTGTGGCTAAAACACAGGCCTTGCTGTGAGCAGGATTTGAACCTGCACAGGGAAACCCTCTTGAATTTTGAGTCCAACACCTTCGCCACTCGGCCATCAGAGCTGTGACCAAAGCACCCCCTAAGGCCAGAGAAATGCCCAGGCCTGACGTCATCTGAACTGCAGAATTCAAACAGCAAACTTGGCTCCCAAAACACCAGGGGGAATTTGGGGCTCTCGGTCCTTCGCCGTGTGGTTAAGCACCAAACCAGCACCCGCCTGTGGGGTCTGTCATTGTTCCTTTCCACACTGTAACGATCGAGACAGGGAGAGGTGACCTGACCTGACCAAGGTCAGACAGTGAGGTAGAATCCAGCTCTGCCCCCCACCAGCTCCCGGCTCTATCCGCCAATGGACTGACTTTCTCGCTCGATTAAACTGTTTGTATTGGACTCTTTTCTCTATGTATAAACAGGACTAAGCCACAACTGGACTGTCCGACAGGAGAATGGGCCACGGCTCCCTTCCCCGGACCCTGGATTTCTCACCACTTCAGAGAAACTTGTTAGTGGAAAAATGAATCACATTCAAATGACTGCAGATTATGAACCGTTTGCTGTTGCCTTGGCACATGGCCCCACCCAGCCTTTTCCCCTGAGTCAGGAATGATAATTTATTGGTTCACTCTGATTTGTTTCAGTTTTATGTTAGCATCTATTGCCACTAATTGGTCAGAGCCCGTCACTTCCGGAAGTCCGAAACGTTTCCCCCCTAGCTCCCTTCTCGGTACCTTTGATTTTCCTCAGTCTCCTTCAGAGCACCGGTTTTCTTGGCACCAATAACCAAGACTGATTTCCAGATCAGGAGACGTGTCCTCCAGCTGCTGGAACTTCCCTGTTTCACACCTAGAAAGAAACAGGTTTTTCCCCATTAATCATTATCATATTTTAGTGTCGTATTTTACTCTGAATTTCTTGCCCGTGAGAAATGCTGAATTGAGGGACTGGAGAATGAGTCTCTGTGTATCCAGCCACAGACTAGCTGCAGCCCCAGCAATGGCTGTGCAAGCTTCCCCGAGGTGTCCCGTCAATGTGCTTCATCCCGATTTACCGAGACTAGCTCTGGGGACAGGATGAGTTCGGTCCCGTGGGCAATTCACTCCTCGGCCTCCATGCTTTGATGGCCAATAGATTCCAATGTTCCTGCTGGTCATTGTTCTGTGGCCATCTGCCCAGCTGCCACTGGACTGAGATCAGCTCCCCTCACACCAGCTCATTCCTCACCGGTCTGTGAATGGTCACCACGTCATACAGACGTTTGTTCACTCCTGCCGGGGGCAGAAGAGAACCCAGTGCCCTGGAGGTGACAGGCCCATACTGTGTCCCCAGTCAGGGCCATCGTCCCTGCCCTGAGGTGGTGGCTGCTCTGGGGAGCTCACGCTGGCACCGGTGCAGTGGCCCCGCCGTTAGCTCCCTAGTGTAGCCGCTGAGACTCCCTACCCCCAGCGAGAGCCGTAGCCATGTTGGCAGGAGAAGCTCTCCCAGCAACATAGCCCTGCCCACACCGGCGCTTGGGTCAGTGTAACTGTGTCCCTTGGGGGTGGCTCATTCACACCCCTGAGCGACATACGTTCTACCGACACAAGGGGGCGTAGACGCAGCCTGAGCAGAGAAGCGATTTAGAAAACAGATTTAGTTTTGTAGGAAATGCAGAAACCCGGGTTTGTAATAAACCAAAGGAGATTCCGTCCCAGGTGTCACCTTCACCACGTTGCAATTGTGCCCTGGGACAGTTGTGTTGTCTCAGCCTGTGGCCAGACTAATGGCGTGTGCAGGGGGAGGAGCCACGCCCCGTCTATGGGGCTTCTGGCATCCTCGAGGGGAGAAAGGAGAAAAGACGCTCAGTCCCCCATGCCACTCACACAGGGGGCGGGAACTTCTGTGGTCATTTAAACAGGCTCAAGGGCCCCGAAAGAGTGAAAGGTGTTAACGTGCCCCTGTCACCGTCCAACACTGAACGGGTGAAACAAAGCTGGGGGTTTGGTAGAGAGACTTCAGCCCGCTTAGTGCCATGGCAAACACACCTCTCACATCCCTGCTAGTGTGTTACTGAAACACAGAGAGAAACAGAGACAGAGTTAAAGCAATGGAAATGTAAAGTAGTCAGTAAGGCTTGTCTTTAACAGCATCCCCTGTGCCCTGTCTCTTTAGCTGGGAGAGTTTTTAGAAGGAAAGTTCCTTCTGTGACGGTCTCTTGGATGGTTTTGAAGAAGGTAACAGCTGTCCTGGGGAAATCAGAGAGATCAGCTGAGATGGGCTGGAGCTGTCACTGTTGTGGTGTCTCTTGTTAAAGTCCAATCCCATAAAGTCCAAGATAAGGCGAACGCACACAAACGGGGAAAGAAGAGAACAGCAAAGATAGAAGATGCAGCTTCTGGCTCTGGCCTAGCACAAGGCCTTGCCAGCCGCTCCGAGACCTAGCAAGCTTGTACCCCCATCGGGCTGCTTGGGGCACGGCATTTAGCTGCTTTCTGCTCACAGGCTTACAGCAGTGTTCAGAACACACAGCCTTGGCCAGCTAAGTCAGATTTTGATTGAACAGAAGCAGAAGGAGAGGGACAGGAAAAAGAAACTATAGGACTAGAACAGCGTTTAAAAGAGAACTGGATAAATTCATGGTGGCTAAGTCCATTAATGGCTATTAGCCAGGATGGGTAAGAATGGTGTCCCTAGCCTCTGTTCGTCAGAGGATGGAGATGGATGGCAGGAGAGAGATCACTTGATCATTACCTGTTAGGTTCACTCCCTCTGGGGCACCTGGCATTGGCCACTGTTGGTAGACAGGATACTGGGCTAGATGGAGCTTTGGTCTGACCCAGTACGGCCATTTTAATGTTCTTATAAAAATAGATCAGGAAGGAAAAAGACAGGCTGGGAGCCGGCGTTTGCCACAGCGTATCAGCCTTCGCCTGGATAGTCTTGATAAAGGGCAGAGCTACTCTGGTGGGCGCATCTGCCGACAGAATGCTGCAGACCGGGTCCTTGACCTCCTCCACCTGGAGGTTAATGTTAAGCGCAACTCGCCTGAGGAGGTCCTGATGCGCAGCGAGGTCCACTGGGGGTGGGCTCGTTGACGATGCACCCGCCACCGCCTCATCCGGTGAGGAAGAGGATGAAACACCGGGGGCGAGGACCTCCTGGAGGAGCTCCTCCTGCTGAGGCTCTTGCTCCAGCTGCTCGGGTGAGGTGGTGGTAGGAGGCAGCTGTGCATCCAGCTGTGCATCCAGCTGGTGGAGGGCGACTTACGGTTGCCTCAGGGGCCCGACGGTCGGAAGGGACGGTCTGCGACAGAGCTATGGGAGCACCTTGGCCTGGTGATAAGCCCAAGCTGTCCAAAAGGGCCACTGCTGGACTCTTTGCGATTCAGAGCGGGAGTCCTGAAATAAACCCTCCGGCACATCTGCTTCTGGGTCTTGGGAGTAGTGGCTACCCGCCTGAGACGAAGCCGAGGGGTATCGAGAAGGCCATGGTGGAGCAGATAGGCCGTGGGCCGACGTCCCCACCGACCTGGTGCTCTTCCGCACCGGGGAGCGGTGCCGTGAGGGACTCAGGTACCGAGAGCGGCTCTGGGACCTGCGACCGGGACGGTGCCGGGAGGTCGACCGTGACCGAGAGCATCGGTGTCGAGAGCGGCTCCTGGTGGAGCGGTGCCGGTATCAGTGCCGGGAGCTCGAACGACGTCGAGAGTAATAAGACGGCGAGCGGGAACGGGAATGGTGCCACGAGTCCGACCGGCATCTTGTCAAGGAGCGGTGCCGGTACTGCGAGCGGCGGGACGAACGCGACCGGTGCCGGGATCTGGAACGCCGATGGGACCGTGATCGGGAGCGGTGCCGGTCGGGGGCACTGACTGAAGGTCGATGGATCAGGGCCGGTTTCCCAATTGATCGGATGACCCGCACCGGCGGTGCCGGGGGTGGCGGCGGTGCCGCATCCGAGATCGCGATCAAGTCCCTCGCCACTTCACAGACCTCCGGCGTGGATGGGACGATCAACTCCACCGCGGCAGGTGCCGGGGAGATAGGTGCCGGACTCGATGGCCCTTGGTGGACCGGAGTCGACGGCAACGGCTCAGCAGGCAGTGCCATGGCTGCAGGGACCGGCCGGTGCGGTGGAGCCGTGCCCTCGTGCCGCACCGCGGGCGGTGCCGGGGCGGCAGGGGTCTTAGACTTTCTCGCTTGAGGTGAAAGCGAGCGGTTCTGGCCTGACTTGGAAGCAGGCGTCCGGTGCCGAGGTGTAGTGGCCGCACCGGTGCGGCCCAGTGCCGAAGAGGCGCTCTTTGATTCCGAAGGGGTTGCGCTCGGTGCAGAAGACGGAGGGGTAAGAGCTGCCTCCATGAGGAGCTGCTTAAGTCTAATGTCTCTCTCTCTTTCTTTGTACGAGGCTTGAACGACTTACAAATTGAGCACTTAGCCGATAAGTGTGACTCCCCGAGGCACTTCAAACAGGAGGAATGTGGATCCCCTGTAGGCATCGGGCGATGGCAAGCCGAGCACAGCTTGAATCCTGGGGAGCCGGGCATGAGCTCCGGCTCCGGTGCGGGTAGGGCCTAAGCCCCGAGCCCGACTAACTCACTAAACTGTAACTAAACTGTAACTAAACCACTTAGAGCTAACTATCTTATCTAAATTTAACGAATTTGAGAACTATTTACACAACAAGAATAAGAACTATCAGAGAATGCTAGGGAGGTGGAGGTCAGCTACGCTGCACTCCACAGTTCCAACGACCGACACGGGCGGTAAGAAGGAACTGAGGAGTGGGTGGGTCGGCTGGGGTATATATCCGCGGCCATGGTGGCGCCACTCCAGGGGGCGCCCAGCCGACCCACTGAGTTGCTAGGGTAAAAAGTCTCCGACGAACGTGCACGCAGCGCGCGCACACCCTACATGGAATGGACATGAGCAAGCACTCAAAGAAGAATGAGTGGCTGGGAACAGAAACCGGTTCTTCTAAGGCCTAGGCCAAAGCTCCAGCCACTGGGCCATGTTGCCTCCCCGACAGATCCTGCTTGTAATGAAGTGTGGCCATTTCAAGGCCGAGGCCTTGATGACAATCCCAGGCCCAGCAGGGAGCTGAGGTTTCCCACGGGGGTTCTGAATTCCCGTATTGCTCCCTGAGGGGTTAATACTCAGAGGTCGACCAGCACTAGGGGGGTCCCTGAGCCAAACGCTGTGCGGACCCCCAGCACCTGGAATCCAAAGACAGAAGGGCCCCAGAGCGCGGATACCATTGGGATTAGACCGGGTTGCAGTCTGAACTGTGTTATTGTGTATGTGGCCAAGCACCAGCCAAAGGTGTTAGCGGAAACTGTCAAATGTAGGTTTATTGATTCACCACCTGTCAAGGTTCCTTCCCCACTCTGAACTCTAGGGTACAGATGTGGGGACCTGCATGAGAACCTCTAAGCTTAATTAGCAGCTTAGATCTGGTTTTACTGCCACCACCCAAATCCTTTAAGAGTTATTTGGGAAACTCTGTCTACCTTCCCCCCAGACTATCTCCCTCCCAGTAGCCTTGAGAGACTTCTCCACCCAGTTCCTGGTGGACACAGATCCAAACCCCTGGATCTTAAAACAAGGAGAAAGTAACCATTCCCCCTCCTTTCCCCCCACCAATTCCTGGTGAGTGCAGATCCAACCCCCTTGAATCTTAAAACAAGGAAAAATCAATCGGGTTCTTAAAAAGAAGCCTTTTAATTAAAGAAAGAAAGGTAAAAATCATCTCTGTAAAATCAAGATGGAAAATAACTTTACAGGGTCATCAGATTCAAGGAGCCCAGAGGAACCCCCTCTAGCCTTAGGTTCAAAGTTACAGCAAACAGAGGTAAATCCTCTTAGCAAAAACAAACATTTACAAGTTGAGAAAACAAAGATAAACTAACATGCCTTGCCTGGCTGTTACTTACAAGTCTAAAATATGAGAGACTAGTTCAGAAAGATTTGGAGAGCCTGGATTGATGTCCGGTCCCTCTTAGTCCCAAGAGCGAACCACCCCCAAAACAAAAAGCACAAACAAAAGTCTCCCCCCACCAAGATTTGAAAGTATCTTGTCCCCTTATTGGTCCTTTTGGGTCAGGTCTCAGCCAGGTTTCCTGAGCTTCTTAACCCTTTCCAGGCAAAAGGATTTTGGTGTCTCTGGCCAGGAGGGATTTTATAGTATTGTACACAGGAGGGCTGTTCCCTTTCCTTTATAGTTATGACACCACCATGTGACTCCAGCTTCTTGCTGGTTTTACTCAGTGTAGAAAGAGGACAAATAATTCTAAACTGTCTGAATAGAAAACAATCCTAGTCTCTGTTAATGAGGTTTGATTTTCTTGTGGTTCCTGATATCATGGACCCTGTAGAGCTGACAGTCACCTACAGAATCTTGGGTTGCGATGGAAAAACACCCCTCTCCACAAACACACTCTGAACTCTCAACATAAACTCACTCAAATCATTTATGTTTCTTCAGGAAAAGGTTCAGGCCTATTTGGAGACTCTGCGGGAAGAGAGAGAAAAGCTGCTGGGATTTAAAGTGATTGGAGAGGGAAAAACCTGGGAATATCTGGTAGGTGCCCAGTGCTATTAACCTGCAGAGACTTGCAGTGGGAGGTCTGTTGTGAAACAGACTCCTCTGTGGCCTTGGAGAAAGTGGACTTGTGTGTGTTTCTCCATGACCAGGGATTGCTATGTTAGATTCATGTCTGCACACACATACACTGGCCCTGCGAAATCCTCTGCCTGGATCAGGACAACATGTTCTGCAGAATCTAAACTTCCATTCCAGTTCATTTCTAGCCCTTGCGGCTTTCACAAAACTCCTCCCAAGGTGAACTGACCTATATCCCAGGCAGCGCCGTCTGCCTGAGTCTGCAGGCATTTCTTGCCTTGTTTAATTGTTCAATTCTTTTTTCTCCCCTGGCATCTCTGTCAATGTAGTGCTGAGTCCTGCCTCCTCTGCTCTGGGTCTGGATTAACATAGACCTCTGATAACACAGTGTCCCGCCCATGTTAGTCATAGAAACTTCCCATTGAGAGATATTAGGGCTGGTGAGAACTAGGGTGAACAGAAGTCCTGATTTTATAGGGACAGTCCTGATATTTGGGACTTTGTCTTGTATAGGCTTCTATTAACCCCCACCCCCATCCCGATTTTTCACACTTGCGGTCTGGTCACCCTAGTGGGAACGTGTTAGAAAATCCTCTCCCTGTTAACCACAGGGTAAAGTCAAGTGTCAGACACCTTAGAGTTTGCAAAGAAATTGTGTCTCCTGCACATTTTGCACTCCATGAAAGGACCCTAGATTCTATGTCCCTGGCCTACCATTTTTTTTTAATAGACCAGACACAAGATGAGAGGCAGAAGATTGTGTCTGAATTTCAGCAACTGTGGCAGTTCCTGGAGGAACAAGAGCAACTCCTGCTGGCCCAGCTGGAGAAGCTGGACAGGAAGGTTGTAAAGATACAGAATGACAATGCCAGTAAACTCTCTGAGGAGATTTCCCGCCTCAGTGAGCTGATCAGTGAGCTGGAGGGGAAGGGTCAGAAGCCAGCGAGTGAACTCCTGCAGGTGAGACTAAGTTAGAAAGATCCCAGATCCCACCGCAGGGACAGGACAGCTCCTGAATCATGGGCATTGGGGTGCAGCAGTGGGAGATCTCAGTGTCACTCGTAGATATAAAGGTGACATTGAGTCAGCAGATCCATGGCCTGGGCCCCAGGCCAAGCTGCTTTTCCTCATATTTTGCAAATTCCCTTCCCTGGGATGCCCAGTGGATGGCGTCATAGCACGTGGGACTAAGGTTGTTTTTCTGTTTCTTTCCTCTCTAGGACTTCAGAAGCACCGTGAGCGGGTACGTGTCTCTCTCACCCCCCTTGTACTTCACGGTGCTGTGAAAGGGCTTGGAGAGAACATTAACAACACATCTCCACAGGGCTCTACAGCAAAATGTGTGGGGCAGGGTCACTTTTTGGATACACATTTCTCTGATCAACTTAACCCAGAGGGTCTCAGTCTTTTATAGAAGACTCTGGAATATCCATTCAGTGGGAAAGACTGACCTAAAGTATTCCCATGAGATGTGTCATCCTGGGGGACTGGCTGCCTCAGGGTTCTGGAGATGCAATACGAGCCCTTCATCCCTGACATACTGGTAATGATCAGACCCTGCTCAGCAGGGATCAAGTGTCTTTTCCACTGGAAATCTGTCTGGAGACCTGTGTGGAATGAGCTGGTTTGGGTGCAGCTGAGGTCTCAGTCTACTACCTGAAAGAAAGATCTCATAGCACGATGCACACAAGAAACATGGAGAGAATTGGCCCTGGAGACTTGGCTCCTCCTCTGCTGTGTGCAGGCCAGAGCGGAAGAACATGAATTGGGCTTTTGGGGGAAGGTGGCACAGCCATGGTTTGTGCTGCAGGCCCCGCAGAGCAGGGACTTCCGCTAGCCAGGAATGATGGCGAGTTAGTGACTGAAATGTAACAATGAAATTCTCTCTCCCCAGGTGTGAGGCGGGGAAGTTCCAGCAGCCCATGGAGATTTCTCTGGAGCTACAGAAGAGACTCAGTGATTTCTCCCAAGAAAATATTGTTTTAATGGAGACTTTGAGGAAATTCAAAGGTACTGAGAGTTGGGATCTAGGATGGGAAATCACGGTGTGTCTCTGAGACTGTGGGAGGAGTTAGACTCTGGCCAATTGGTTAATAATTAGGTTATGTATCTATTTAATACAAAATGGAAAGTCGTCAAATTGAGCAGATGTAGCAGGGGCCCAGGCCCCAGGATATCTCACGTTGATTCATTTAGAGAGCTTTGGCAAAATCATTAAGGTAAAAATATAGCACAGCTTGGGGTATCTCACTTTCTCTCTCCCAACTAACAACTCGAGCACAGGGCATGTGCTCGAGAGCAGTTTAGAACCCAACATTTCTGGCCACTTCTGAAATGTGGACCCAGCCCTTCATTGTGCTCTGGCCCCATACGGCAGCTGGTGTGGGCCAAAAGGGAAGGCGTAAATCCTGGTGAGTCCCTCCAGCACAGGAGCCTCTTGTGTGAAACCCACAGCAGCTGGGAGCTGCAGGGGGCCGTGCAAACAAACTCTCTTGCTGCCCACCAGCAGATTACCCTGATGGGCCTCGTGCCAAAGGTTTGTGACCCCTGAAATAGAAGGTTTCAGATTAGTTATTATTAAAGAGGTGGGTGTGGCTCTGCTTCGCTCTCATTAGTAAGACATAATTATGTCAGTTGAGAGTGGGGATGTTATAAATATGACAGCATGAAATCTCACCTCTCTTTTATCCTTTCCATCTCCAGACACTCTGCTATCTGAACCAGAGACAGGAGCACACAGACAGGGTAAGATTGCAGGTGCAGGTTATCTTTAAAAAAGGAGAAAATTTCCATGAAAACATTTCCATTAATTTGAAGCTAAAGTTTCCAACCAAACCAACACCGACCAGACTTAAAAAGAAAACATTCACTGCTAAGGAGATCCCAAGCTGAAGTCGCACAAACAGTCCTGACACCAACCTTAGTGCTCAGTTCATGCCCACGCCAGTGAATAGAAACAGATAGTGACCAACATCCAAACCCCCTTAACTCTGACCCTGGGGTTTTCATAGACATTCATAGGCCCTTTCAATATTAAATTGAGAGGAATGCGTAGAGAGCACTCTCCCCTTAGGGCAGACACATCCCTCTCCTTTACCCTGGCAGAGGGGGGTCTCCCTCATTGCTCTTCTCCAACATCCGACCTTTCCTTAGGCCAGGGCTGGGCTCTCCCACGCATTGCTTCATGGATTGTGCTCCGAAATTCAGACAAAAAGAGGGCAATCCCTAGGCTCATGCAGACCAGGTGAGAGATTTCAGGAGAGATTAACTTTCACTTCAGAGAAAAAAATGCATGAAAACAGTTTTATAAACAAATAGCTAAAGACACAAACCAAACCAACACCGACTGTGACACCCCCCTCCCCCTGAAATGCAGAGGAGATCCCGCGCAGAAGTCACACAAACAATCCTGCCACCAGTTCTTCCTCCGCTAGAGATACAGTGTCCCTCTGACGCTGCCACCTCCTCCCTTCTCTCTTCCCAAGGCCAGCCCCTACTGACCACTCTCTGGGCTGGAGTGGTTCTGCCCCTACGCCCTGTCCCCTCCTCTTCGCCCAGGCCAGGGACAGGAGGATGGGCTCAGCGTGCAGCTTCCCCCTGGGTTTATATCTGGTGCCTCCCTCCTCTCACTCCCCTCTGCACAACGTCAGGTTCCTCCTCTCTCACCCTCCGAGGAGCAGCCCCAGCAGGGGAGGGGGGAGAGAGGCAGTTTCTGCAGCCCTCACAGCAGGTCCCAGCAGCGGGGGGAGGAGCTGCCAGGGCATCTCTGCTGGGTCCCAGGCACTCAGGGCAGAGGAGCAGCTCCCCAGGCTGGCGTTGTAAATCAGAGACCAGGTGCTCTCATCTCTGTGACCCTTTTCCTCTCCAGACCATAGGCGCCAACTTCCCCCAGTGCCGGTGGGTGCTCGCGCCCCCGGGCCCCACCCTGACTTCACCCTTTCCCCACCCCCACCCCACCCCCATTCCAACCCCTTCCCCAAAGTCTCAGCCCCTCCCTGCCCCTATTGGACCCCTTCTCCAAATCCCCGTCCCGGCCCCACCTCTTCCCCGAGCGTGCTGCCTTCCCCCTCCTGCCCCCTCCCTCCCGGCCGAGCGAAACAGGTGCAAGTGCTGGGAGCTAGGGGGGAAGCGGGCACGCGGTGCGCTCAGGGGAGGAGGCGGAGCGGAGGTGGAGGTGAGCTGGGCAGGGGGGTGGGGAGCTGCCCAATTTTTCAGAGCGCCCACGGAGTCGGCCCCTATGCTCCAGCCTCTGCCATCTGAGCTAGAGCCAGCTGAGGAGCAGGGGGCTGCAGCCTCTGTCACCAAATGTGAATGTACAAAAGTGGGTCCCATTGCCCAGGCTGAGAACTGCAGTGACGTCTCTGCTCGGTGTCAGGCGCCCAGGGCCGAGGCAGCTCCCTGGGATCCAGGCCTGTCCCAGGGCTGCTGGGGAGTGTGAGAAATGGTCCCCGCCTCCCCCAGGGCTGAGCTCTGCCCCTCACGCTCTGATTCTCTCTGTCCCCAGTGACGGTGACTCTGGATCCAGACACGGCTCATCCCCAGCTCGCCCTGTCTGAGGATCGGAGACATGTGAGATGGGGACACGCCCGGCAGGATCTGCCCGACAACCCTGAGCGATTTGACACTGAGCTCTGTGTGCTGGGCTGTGAGGGATTCACCCTGGGGAGACATTGCTGGGGGGTGGAGGTGGGGGATGGGGAATGCTGGGCTGTGGGGGTGGCCAGAGAGTCTGTGAGGAGGAAGGGCTGGATCGGTCATAACCCTGAGGGGGGGATCTGGGCTGTGCAGTGGTGGGGGTGTCAGTTCCAGGCTCTCACCTTCCCTGAGACCCCCCTGCCCCTGAGCCGGGTCCCCAGAAGGATCCGGGTTTCTCTGGACTGTGAATGGGGGCAGGTGGCATTTTTTGATGCTGATAACGAGGCCCCGATCTTCACTTTCCTGCCAGCCTCTTTCACCGGGCAGCGAATCCGTCCCTGGTTCTGGGTCTGGACAGGATCCTGGCTCAGACAGTGTTGCTGAGACATGGGGGGGATATCGCCCTGGAGTCTCACACACCCTTGTCTTTGTGACATTGGAAGTTTCCTGTTTCCTTCAGGCTTTCTGCCATGCAGTGCCCACGACCCTGGCGGCCCTGCTAGGTGTCTGCCCTGCCAAAGTATGGAAAACAGGGGGTGGCTTCTCTACCTCCGCCAATCTCATCCACCCAAGGCTTTTGCCGCCGTATGTCACTGTCCTCTGGCACAGGAGGACTCTGGGAATTCTGGCTCAGACAGTGCTACTGAGACATGGTGGGAATAGGCCAATGGGCATGAAAAAATGGGTGTCTCTAATCACAGTCATCCTAGTCTGTGATACTGGAGGCCTCTCATCTACCTAGCCTCTGGCTCATCTTCATGACCTTGGAGGACACCTGTCTACCCAACCCCAATATCTAATCTCTATGACACTCCCCCTCCCTCCCTGCAGCCCCAGGGATGGGAAGGGCTGGGGGGGGGTGAATAACTCCTGGAGCTGCTGCAGGTGCATAGGGTTCCTGAGGGGCATGTGTGGGGCTGCAGGATGAGAACTGATGGAGGGTCAGGGACAGAGGTGATGTGGGGGTTGGGGCTGTAACTGCTAGGTGGGCTCGGGGACAGGCAGCTGTGGGGGTGGCAAAGACACCAAATTACTTGTGATTTGGGAGGTGTGGGGAGAAGGGGGATACTCTGCACCAGCAGGGAGCCTGGGAGATCGAGACCCGGTCCCAGGGACTGGCAGGTGTGACCTCCAGGCCCCTGGGGAAGGGATGCTGTGGTGAGGGGGCGGGAGGCGGGGGAGGGCATGTCATTTGGATGAAGGTGAGCTGGCTGCGGGGAGGGGAGAGGCAGGTTTCATCAGAAGGGAGAGAAGAAATCAAGGGGGGGGCAGGAAATAAAGTAAAACAAGAGTAAATCGAGAAACCTGGGGAAAGGTGAGGTGGGCAGCGAACTAATGCGAAAAGAGTGAAAGCAAGTGGAGACACTTGGGGCAGAGGGGGAGGAAGGGGAGAGAACTGGGAACCTGAGCTCGAACGATCTGTGATAGGGAATGAAAGAGATTTGGGGCAGACAGAGAAATAAATGGATGGAAAACAGCGCTAGCTAAAATGATGTGCAGAACTGGATGAAATAAAAGAAAAGGGAGAAGGAAAGAAAACACGAGAGGGAGAGCTATAAAATCTTTCTGATGTGTGACTGTAACTCGTTAACGGAGTGAAAGTAAGCAGAGGGACTTACTGGTACCCCAGGTCCCTCCTGGGCAAGGTGGGGGGGGGCTCTGGTCACTGGAAGGGGCGGGGCCTCTGGTGGAAGGGGCGGGGCTGGGGACCAGGAGCCCTGGTGCTGCAGCAGCAGTAGCCAGGAATCCTGGGACCGTGGCAGCGATTTGAAGGGTCCCCCCAGAGCTGCTGCCCCTTTTGCTACCCACATCAGTGGCCCTGCCAGGAAAAAAAAGGGCAGCGACGTTAAAGCAACTCAGCAGCGCTTTAACATCGGCCGTGTGCGGGCCGGTACCGGCAGCCAGTTCTCATTGGTGCACTGTACCATTTTCACCTCTGCTCATTAATTCCACCCCAGAGTGCATTTGCAATATTTCCACTTTAATGCCTTTCAGAACAATACTTCAATTTTTTTGATGTTTTTCCCACATGGTCTTGTTATGAAAGTTCCCTTCCAGTTCCCTTTAAGCCTGTCATTTACTTTATGTATATAAAGCATATAAAAGTGTTTCCTTGTTTATTTCCCTTTCATTTTCCAGATGTGAGTTTTGAAGATAGTCATGGAATTTTTTTTCTCCTGAACTGGTTGTGTCACTGCACTCTAATGAGGATATGCCTGTATGTCACTCTGGGTTTGTCTACACTGCAATGTAAGCCCAGGGTCATTGGGTCTGGAGTCAGCTGGCCAGGGGTGACAGTAACGTAAAGTACTTGACGGAGTCCTGAGCGGGGGTGTGGCCTCAGCCAGAAGAGGCAGGGCCTTTCCATATTTAGAGACCCTGAGGCTCTGGCTGTGGCTGGGAGTCCTGGCAGGGCCGGTGCAAGGATGTTTCGGGCCCTAAGCGAAACTTCCACTTTGCCCCCCAACCCCCCGCACCTCCGCCCTGAGGTCCGCCCCCCCCCCGCGGCAGCTCCCCCCCCTCTGCCCTGAGGCGCCCCCCTGCCCCAGCTCACCCCTGCTCTGCGCACAAGCACGAGCACCAGCACCCTGAGCACGCCGTCGCTGCTTCACTTCTCCCGCCTCCCAGGCTTGCGGTGCCTAAGCTGATTGGCGCCGCAAGCTTGGGAGGCAGGAGAAGTGACGCAGCTATGGCATGCTCGGGGAGGAGGCAGGGCAGGGGTGAGCTGGGGTGGGGAGTTCCCCTGCATGTTGCCCCCCCCCTTACTTGCTGCAGGCGGCCCTCCCCCCAAAGATCTGGCCGCTGCGGTCACTGTCGAAGAAAATGGCACCCCCCAAATCCCAGTGCCCTAGGCGACTACCTAGGTTGCCGAAATGGTTGCACCGGCCCTGGTCCCAGGGCCTTCAAATCACCCCGGAGCTACCAGCTGCAGAGGTGGCTGGGAGCCCCGGGGCTCAGGGGCAAATTAAAGGGCCCGGGGCTCTGGCCTCCGCGGAGCTCCAGGCCCTTTAAATCACCGCCGGAGCCCTGCCACCGCTACCCCAGGGCGGCAGGGCTCCAGCGGTGATTTAGAGGGCCCAGGGAAGCCAGTCTAGTCTGGCACAGCATACCAGTTCTTGCCGGTACACCATACCAGACCGTACCAGCTTACTTTCACCTCTGCAGCTGGCACATGTCGGAGAACCCTGGGCTTGAGCATCTACACTAACCTAGGCTCAAATCTGGGGCTCTGGTGTCCACACTGCAGCATGTAGACCTCAGTCCAACCAACCCTATCCCAGATTCCGACCTGAAATGTGGCCGCTGTGGCCCTTTGACCATGTTGCAGAGTAGCAAAACTTTTCTGCCCACCCTGCACTGTGGGAAAGCCTCCATGAGGGTTCAAATCTTAATATACATCAGACAATCCACACAAGAGAGGGACCCCATAAATGCTTGGATGGTGGGAAAAGCTTCAGTTCTAGCTCATACCTTCCTAAACATTTCAGAATCCACATGGCACTGTATCTATAAATGCCTCGACTGGAAAAAGTTTCATTGATGATCAAACCTTGCTTCACATCAGAGAGAGAACCGATAAATACTTGGAATGCAAGAAAAGCTTCAATAACTGCAGGAAAAGATTCAGTCTGAGCTCACAAATTATTCCCCATCGGATAATTTACACAAGAAAGAGCTTGAAGGGGTACCTTCATTTGGTGCTCACACAGCATCAAGCGTCAGCAAGTCCATACAGGGAAGAGCCTCTCAGATGTCCTTAGCCTAGAAAATGCTTCAGTTGGAGCTAACACCAGATTGGACATCAGAGACTCCTCCACACAGGAGAGAAATTCTCTCGGTGCCTTGACTAGGCAACATACAAGTTGTCAGTCTCAAAACACACAAGTTCAGGAATCATTTCCTTCTGGTTACAAGTTTCCACACTGTCAGTGGGCAACAAAATCAAATCAGTTTTATGGTTTCTTTGTGCCCTTGCTAGGGTATCAACTTGATTAGATAAAGTTGCTACACCCTTTCCCAGCAACACACTAAGCAACAGTACCAGAGTCATTTGTCCTCTGGGATCTTGTTAGTTACAGTGTCACTCTCCCTAGCAGACACAAATTTAGGACCATTCCCTTTCTGGGCGTTAGTTGTAACCAGAACCAACTCTGAGACAACTGCACTGCTCTCAACCATCACAGGCTGAGAGGCACCTTCTCTCTGCTCCACAGACAAAGAAGAGCTGGAGAAACCTTCCCCTTCACCAGACACACAGCTTGGGATATCCTTTCCCTTGTCCCAGCACACAGGACTGTTCACAGACAACTGCTTGGAGACTGGGGTAGCTTCCTCCATAGGCAAGTCATTACCCCTGACAGACACAGGCACATTTCCTTCACTGTCACAATCCTCCACACAGGGAACAGGGAAGATATAGGGACACTCATTTTCCACTAACTTTGCCTTCCCCAACTGGTTAGACAAAGCCATCAGCTCACACGGCTGCCTAGGCTCATCGAAACTTTCCTTACCTTCCTCTCCCTTGTCCCAGCACCCAGGGCTGGTTACAGACAAATACTGGGATAGTGGGGTGTTGTGTATTTGGTTGTCGTGGTAACAGAATCTTGTTGTTGCTCTGGCAACTGAGTTAGACTATTAGGGGATAGCCCAGCCAGTTTTGGCTGGTTTGGTTAGTTCAGTGTGTGGCAATAAATGGCTGCTCCAAGGTTTACAGCTCTCTGTGTCTCCAGTGATTTCTTCCTAAACTGCTGCCCTCAAGGATATAACAACGTGGCGACGAGGGTGGGATCTCTGTTCTGCCCCAGCAACAGAAGGACGTAGACGTCAAGGTGTGACGATGCGGTTCTGGCGGGACCCAACTGAGAGTGCCAAATCAGGACCAATTGCTCAAACAGGGCAGTCACAGCCCTAGGCTGGGGTTTTTCCACCTCTAGGGCAAACCAAACCAGCCAGACAAAAAGGACTTTGGTCTCACCCCACTGGCTAACCACAAGTCACACAAGCAATTTCCTTAGACACTCCAGTCTCCCAGTATCACCACCAGTGCACTCATCCTGGGGATAAATGGTTATGAAAACCAACACCCCAATAAAAGGAAAAGGTTCTCTCGATCCCAAAGGACCAAGCCCCAGACCAAGGTCAATATACACATCAGATCTTACCCACAAATCACGCTGTTGCCAATCCTTTAGAATCTAAAATCTAAAGGTTTATTTACAAAGGGAAAAAGGTAGAGATGAGAGGTAGAATTGGTTAAATGGAATCAATTACATACAGTAATGGCAAAGTTCTTAGTTCAGGCTTGCAGCAGTGATGGCATAAACTGCAGGTTCAAATCAAGTCTCTGGAAAACATCCCCCGCCGGGACGGGTCCTCAGTCCCTTGTGTAGAGCTTCAGTTTGTAGCAAAGTCCCTCCAGAGGTAAAAAGCAGGATTGAAGACCAGATGGAGATGATGCATCAGCCTTATATAGGCTTTTCCAGGTGTAAGAATCTCTTTGTTCTTACTGTGGAAAATCACCGCAAAATGGAGTCTGCAGTCACATGGACAAGTCTCTGCATACCTTGCTGAGTCACAAGGTGTGTCTGCCTTCTCTCCATGGGTCAGTTGTGTAGCTGATGGTCCTTAATGGGCCATCAAGCAGGCTATGCAGAGCTAACACCAGCTTGTCTGGGATGCTTCCCCCAGAAGCACTGCCCCAACTTGAAATACAGACAGCACAGAGCCAACATTTATAACTTCAACTAAAAATGATACAGACATACAGACAGCATAATTATAACCAGCAACCCATAATCTGGTCTTAGACACCTTATATGACCCCCTTTACCTAAGATTTGGTGCCACTACAGGACCTTGGTTGCAACCCATGTTCTATATGGTCCCAGTTTATATCAATAACGTCACACCCCCAACGCAAAATTGATGCAGGAAGGGATGTCACAAACATCGCTGACTGCATCCCAAGAGCCCCCCATCCTTGGGTCTGTCTCACTACAGCTAGTGTTGGGCTAGAGGCCGTACCAGTGTATAACAGAAATGGTTTATCAAAGTCATGTTCAATAACATGAATGAATCTCTTTACAAACTCAAGGTATAACTTGGTTAGCTTTTGCAGCATGGTTCCTGTATGTCTCATGTGATCTTGCCAAGAGCTAAAGAAAACAGCTACTTTATCCATACCAGCTCTGGCCAATGTTTGGAACCCAATTAACCTTAAACCCATGTAGATACTGATGTTGTTCATAGTACAGGAATCTTGGCATTTAGCCAGGAAAGTACCCTAAGCACAGACTGCTCACTTACAGAATCAGCATGGAGACATTCCTGTCCCAACATCATTCTGGATCTTCGCCCATCCGGGGCCAATAGAACCTACTGCGAATAAGTTCCAGGGTCCTCTCCATTCCTAAATGTCCAAAGTCATCATGCAGGGCCCTCATAGCCAGGGCTCTGTACTCTTTCGGCAGCACTAGTTGGGTCCGTTGTTTTTGTAAAGGATCTGTGGTCACATGGTGTAGCACTCCCTGAATCAGTTTTAGTTTGGTCCATTCTCTCAATAGCAGCTTACCTTCTGGGTTGGGCGGGACAACCGCAGCCGGGCTTCGCCCCTCCCTTTTGGCAAGTAGTGTATCACGGATGTCAGTATCTTGCAGCTGGGCTTCCTGCCAGTCAGCCGCATTGAGCATGGGCAAGGGAGATTGGTCCAATGCAATATAGTTCACTGAAGCAGAAGGCACGCATTCAGGGGGCAGGCCCAAAGCTTCAGCAACACATCCATGAAGGCTCTCATGGGCCTCCGGCTCTCTGCGACTCACGCTGCAAATAGCTCTCACTCCATCTGTGGGTATCACAGCAACCTCAGGTGTCTGCGTACGTCTGGACAATGCATCTGCATCTACATTGCTTCTCCCGGATCGGTATTGAATGCTGAACTCATAGCTAGCCAAGGCTGCCACCCATCTCTGCCCTGTAGCATCCAACTTAGCACTCGTTAACACATAAGTCAGTGGGTTGTTGTCTGTCCACACCTGGAACTGAGCACCATACAAGTAGTCTCAAAATTTCTCAGTGATGGCCCATTTGAAGGCCAAGAACTCCAGCTTGTGGATGGGATATCGAGTTTCACTGTCAGACAGTCCTCGGCTGGCAAAGGCTACAGGTTTGTGGTTGCCTTCCACCTCCTGGTACAGTACTGCTCCCAGACCCTCCAAACTGGCATCAGTATGCAGGATAAATGGTTTGCTTGGATCAGCAAAGACTAGGATGGGAGCATGAGTTAGGCGAGTAATGATTTCCCGAAAAGCCCTCTCACATCTCTCATCCCACCGTGGCCCAAACGGTTCGAAGGGGCCATAGTGTCTCTGCACAGGAGGCTTTGGAGGCCTCCTCTTATTCCGGGTCTTAGATTTGTACTTGTTGCACTGGTATCCCCTGGTAAGATCATTCAGAGGTTTTACAATTGTGGCATAGTTCTTCACAAATCTGCGGTAGTAGCCACTAAATCCAAGAAAGGTCTTGAGTTCTCTGTAGTTAGTGGGACGTGGCCAGGTAGTGAGTGCTTCTATTTTATCGGGATCAGTACTCACACCCTCTTGGGACACGATGTGACCGACATACTTTACTGAGGTTTGGCAGAATTGGCATTTGTCAATTGAAAGCTTCAAACCATATGCCTCCAACCTATCGAGCATTTTAAGAAGTCTTTCTTCATGTTCCTCCAAGGTTCTTCCAAACACAATCAGGTCGTCCAAGTAAACTAACACTTGCAATAAATTTTTTTTTATTTAGGCAGGTACTCCTGACAATCACCTCCTTTTCTGACATTGCTGCCACCACCAAAGGGACCGGGCCCGCATACCTCAGTGCTCCCACTGGCAAATCAGGTATCACTTTCCTTGTGTCCTCAATTTTTCTGTAGGCCGCGGCACAGCGTGTGTGTATCACCAAGGTATTCAGATATTGGTCTCCTGCTTGCTCTCTGCTGTAATCGGCAAGTATCCTAAAGAGGCTGGAGTTGGTCCCTATTAGCACAGACACATCAGAGGCTCCTTTGGGGTCAGGGCATATTAAAGCAGCAGTGTCCACCTCCTGTCTTACCCCAGCAATCTCTTCTGGGAATTCCAGGTGTACTATGACATAGCCCTGGTAGGGGTATTCATCCATGCTAAGGCCACACAGGCCAAGTCCTGTCAGGGGCTGTATAGGCAGATGCCCAAGCATCTGCTGGTAGAAAGACTGGAATACGATGGTCACCTGGGATCCCGTGTCAAGCACTGCTCTGCATTCTGTGAGGGCTGGCTCCCAGTGGTTCTTACATTCCACTCACCATCTTCCACTGCTATCGAGCCTGGAACCTGTAGAGGGTCCACAGCTGAGGGCAGCTCACACAGTACAGCAAAAGCCCCCTCCTCCCTCACAAACATGCGCCCACGCATTTTGCACTTACACAGGTACTCAGTGGATGACCTTAAGATAGATTCTATTGAGCCCTCATCAACTGCCTCCAGCACCCCTGTCATAGGTTTCTCCCCGACTTAGAGCTGTTGGGTTCCAATATGGGGACCTGCATGGACTCCCCTAAACTAAAATCCTAGTTTAGATCTGGTAAAAGCTGCCACCACCCAATAATGTACGTGTATTGGGACACAGTCCTTCCCCAAAATCCTTGGGGATCCCAAGAGCCCCAAATCCATGGAGTTCTTACACCTAGGAGAAATAAACCATACCCCCCTGCTTCCTCCCCCCTCCCTTTTCCTAGGAGAGATACCGGGATCCAACTACAGAGGGATGCCTTCCTCCTCCCTCCTCCCCTTTCCCTGAGAATTCACCCAAGGAAAGATCAAACAAGTCCTTAACAGAAAAGATTTATTAAAGAATAAAAGAAAGTAAACTGTCTCTGTAATACCAAGATGGAACAATACACAGGGTCTAAACTTATCAATCTCTGGAGAGAATCCCCCCTCCTTTCTTTCTCAGTAAAAGCAATAACAGAACAGAATTAAAGAAATTCTATAGCAAAACACAGAATTGCAAATACAGAAATAAAAGTATAAGAATACTAGTTCCTTGCTAATACTCACTAGCTTGAATAGAAGAATTTATTGCAGAAACCTGGGAGGACTTGATTAAGATGTCTGGACTCCCTTAACTCCCAAGAGAGACTCTCTAACACAAAGAAAAGAAAAAAAAACTTCCCTCCACAGAGATTTGAAAATCTCTTGTCCCTGATTGGTCTTCTGGTCAGGTGTTCACAGGTACTGCTTGTTAACCCTTTACAGGTAGAAAAAAACCTACAGGTACTGCTTCTTAACCCTTTACAGGTAGAAAAAAACCTTAACCCTTAACTAAATGTTTATGACAGCCAGCCAATCTGCTATCCGCTCCTCTTTGCCAGGCAATCATCTATCCGCTCCTCTCCACCAGCCAATCTGCTATCCGCTCCTCTCTGCCTGCCAATCTGCTATACGCTCCTGTGTCAGCCAATCTGCTATCCGCTCCTGTGTCAGCCACCCTGCTATCCGCTCCTCTCCGCCAGCCAATCTGCTATCCGCTCCTGTGTCAGCCAATCTGCTATCCGCTCCTCTCACCCAGCCACCCTGCTATCCACTCCTCTCCGTCAGCCACCCTGCTATCCGCTCCTCTCCGCCAGCCAATCTGCAATCCGCTCCTCTTTGCCAGCCACCTTGCTATCAGCTCCTCTCCGCCAGCCAATCTGCTATCCGCTCCTTTCCGTCAGCAAATCTGCTATCCGCTCCTGCGACAGTCAATCTGCTATCCGCTCCTCTCCGCCAGCCACCCTGCTATCCGCTCTTCTCCGCCAGCCACCCTACTATCCGCTCCTCTCCGCCAGTCACCCTGCTATCCGCTCCTCTCCGTCAGCCACCCTGCTATCCGCTCCTGTGTCAGCCAATCTGCTATCCGCTCCTCTCTGTCAGCCACCCTGCTATACGCTCCTGTGTCAGCCAATCTGCTATCCGCTCCTCTCCTTCAGCCAATCTGCTATCCCCTTGTCAAAGAAAAACTCAGTTCTCGCTTTTTGTTTGGGTGCAGCAAAACCAAATACTTTATTATTTCTCCAGTAATTACCATGGAGGGAGAGAGTGCCATAGGATACAGGGTCACCCCAGTCCTGGACAGGTCTCTCAACTGGTAAACAATCACAGCAAGCCTTTATACCTTTTACAGACAATTTCTAACAATAATACAGACAGTAAAAAGCAACAAATACATTTTGTTTATACATAAGCTTCTCTGCTATCTCACTAGAAAAACAAGACTGCAAGACTGCATATTGCAAGGTCGTAATAACTTTCACACAATTCCCTCTGTCTTACATTATCTTGCTTCCTCACGTCACCAGGATCACAGTTAACCTAACTCATGCTAACTAACATTCATTAAGATCTCTTTAAAACCTTGTTAATTATTTACTGGCTTCCACACTATTTATTTTTTAAATAAAACCGCCTCTTGAGGCACAGTTTGCACACCAAACTGTGAAAAATTCCTGTTACTAATTTATCCCTCATGTCAGGTGATCAGACTGACAGAGCATACAATCAAATTTTAAAGCTTCATTAAAAATAATAAAACAACAATGGAGAGTATTGGGAATGCTCCCACCTCACACAGGAAAAACATGAATGCCCCAAGCCTTAAACCACTTTAATACTCACACATGTCTCACTGGGAAGTTAAGCTTTGCAAATATAATTCCAATTCCGCAATCTGTACTGCCTTCGGTTTGCCCGTCTCTATGTTCCACAAGTGCAAAGCAGTTTTCCTTTGCACTTAGCATAGTCCGCACTGATTTTCGACCTTGAACACAAAACAACTTCTCCTATCTCTGGGTGAAGCCGAATTTCAAATTAACCCGTTCCTAGACAAATTGCTCACACCGTGTCAGAGGCTTTTCTTTGGTGATTAAAAGCTCCTCTGAGATATATGATCTTATCTAGATTGAAGGTACCTTCTAATGGGCATTGTTTAAATGAATTTTCACGCGTGTACAGATTCCAATCATTTAAATACCTGAAGGTTTTAGGACCATAATGTACGTACATGTAATATGCTGGGGCACCCTTAGGGGGTAAGGTGGAATATTTAGACTGTCAGTAGCCCACACGGAAGGGAAAGGGGAGGGAAGATGGGTTCACACACCCCTAGACCCAGGCAGCTTCCTCGCCGGACTATGCCAGGCTGAGTCAGCCCACCGTGGGTCGGATCTCCTAAAGATCCACTAGTTACTGGGCTAGCCCGGTAACAGCCACTCACACTGGTGTACACACACACACACACCAAGGCCTCTTTTTCTTCCTTTTTCTTTTTTTTTTTAACCCCTTCTTTTTTTTTTTTTTTTAACCTTTTTATCTCTTTTTTTTTATTTTAACCATGATGCATCTTTACCTGGTCCGGACCAATACCATGAGGCGGTATGACAACCCCTCTTGAGGCGGTAAAAACCCCTCAGCACCGGTGCATTCTAATGCATTTACCTATGCATTTACCTTATGCATTACCTTATGCATTTACCTTGGCCAACTCAGCAGTTCCCAGTACTGCCATAAACTAACCTTATTGGGGCCTCTCCCCAATACCACTTTGCATCTGATCCTGCTGCACAGTCAATAAGTTCAGATGGCGTGAGCCCAACAGAGACAGACGTCCTCACGGAAAGTCCTCCTCCGATACCCCAATAGAGATTTCAAAAGGTCTCATACCTCTCATGTGGCGCCATGGGGTTCGAAGGGGAATGATCCGTAGTAGTTGTCTGTGGGTCCGTGGGCGTTGCCATCCCGGACGAGCCCCCAAATTGTCGAAGAAAAACTCAGTTCTCGCTTTTTGTTTGGGTGCAGCAAAACCAAATACTTTATTATTTCTCCAGTAATTACCATGGAGGGAGAGAGTGCCATAGGATACAGGGTCACCCCAGTCCTGGACAGGTCTCTCAACTGGTAAACAATCACAGCAAGCCTTTATACCTTTTACAGACAATTTCTAACAATAATACAGACAGTAAAAAGCAACAAATACATTTTGTTTATACATAAGCTTCTCTGCTATCTCACTAGAAAAACAAGACTGCAAGACTGCATATTGCAAGGTCGTAATAACTTTCACACAATTCCCTCTGTCTTACATTATCTTGCTTCCTCACGTCACCAGGATCACAGTTAACCTAACTCATGCTAACTAACATTCATTAAGATCTCTTTAAAACCTTGTTAATTATTTACTGGCTTCCACACCCTCCTCTCTGTCAGCAACCCTGCTATAAGCTCCTCTCCGTCTGCCACCCTGCTTTCCCCCCTTGTCAGCCAATCTGCTATCCGCTCCTCTCCGTCAGCCAATCTGCTATGCGCTCCTGTGTCAGCCACCCTGCTATCCGCTCCTCTCCGTCAGCCACCCTGCTATCCGCTCCTCTCCGCCAGCCACCCTGCTATCTGCTCCTCTCCGAGAGACAATCTGCTATCCGCTCCTCTCCGTCAGCCACCCTGCTATCCTCTCCTCTCCGTCAGCCACCCTGCTATCCGCTCCTGTGTCAGCCAATCTCCTATCCGCTCCTGTGTCAGCCAATCTGCTATCCGCTCCTGTGTCAGCCAATCTGCTATCCGCTCCTGTGTCAGCCAATCTGCTATCCGCTCCTGTGTCAGCCAATCTGCTATCCGCTCCCCTCCGCCAGCCACCCTGTTATCCGCTCCTCTGCGTCATCCCCCCTGCTATCCGCTCTTCTCCGTCAGCCACCCGGCTATCCGCTCCTCTCCGCCAGCCAATCTGCTATCCGCTCCTCTCTGTCAGCCAATCTGCGATCCGCTCCTCTCCGTCAGTCAATCTGCTATCCGCTCCTTTCCGCCAGCCACCCTGCTATCCGCTCCTCTCAGTCAGCCAATCTGCTATCCGCTCCTCTCCGTCAGCCACCCTGCTATTCGCTCCTGTGTCAGCCAATCTGCTATCCGCTCCTGTGTCAGCCAATCTGCTATCCGCTCCTGTGTCAGCCAATCTGCCATCCGCTCCTCTTTGCCAGCCAATCTGCCATCCGCTCCTCTCCGTCAGCCAATCTGCTATATCCTCCTCTCCGCCAGCAAATCTGTTATTCGCTCCTCTCCGACAGCCACCCTGTTATCCGCTCCTCTCCGCCAGCCACCCTGCTATCCGCTCCTCTCCACCAGCCAAACTGCTATCCGCTCCTCTCCATCAGCCACCCTGCTATCCTCTCCTCTCCGTCAGCCTATCTGCTCCTCTCCGTCAGCCAACCCGCTATCCGCTCCTGTGTAAGCCAATCTGCTATCAGTTCCTGTGTCAGCCAATCTCCTAACCGCTCCTATGTCAGCCAATCTGCTATCCGCTCCTATTTGCCAGCCAATCTGTGATCCGCTCCTCTCCGCCAGCCAATCTGCGATCCGCTCCTCTCCGCCAGCCAATCTGCTATCCGCTCCTCTTTGCCAGCCAATCTGCTATCCGCTCCTGTGTCAGCCAATCTGCTATCCGCTCCACTCCATCAGCCACCCTGCTATCCGCTCCTCTCTGACAGCCAATCTGCTATCCGCTCCTCTCCGTCAGCCAATCTGCTATCCGCTCATCTCCGTCAGCCAAATTGCTGTCCGTTCCTCTTTGCCAGCCAATCTGCTATCCTCTCCTCTTTGCAGGCCAAACTGCTGTCCGTTCCTCTCCGTCAGCCAATCTGCTATCCGCTCCTCTTTGCCAGCCACCCTTCTATCCGCCCCTCTTTGCCAGCCAATCTGCTATCCTCTCCTCTTTGCCAGCCACCTTGCTATCCGCTCCTCTCCACCAGCCACCCTGCTCCTCTCCGCCAGCCAATCTGCTATCCGCTCCTTTCCGTCAGCCAATCTGCTATCCGCTCCTGCGTCAGTCAATCTGCTATCCGCTCCACTCCGCCAGCCACCCTGCTATCCGCTCTTCTCCGCCAGCCACCCTGCTATCCGCTCCTCTCCGCCAGCCACCCTGCTATCCGCTCCTCTCCGCCAGCCACCCTGCTATCCGCTCCTCTCCGACAGCCACCCTGCTATCCTCTCCTCTCCGTCAGCCAATCTGCTATCCGCTCCTCTCCGTCAGCCAACCTGCTATCCGCTCCTGTGTCAGCCAATCTGCTATCCGCTCCTCTCCGCCTGCCACCCTGCTATCCGCTCCTGTGTCAGCCAATCTGCTATCCGCTCCTCTCAGCCAGCCACCCTGATATCCACTCCTCTCCGTCAGCCACCCTGCTATCCGCTACTCTCCGCCAGCCAATCTGCTATCCGCTCCTCTTTGCCAGCCACCTTGCTATCCGCTCCTCTCCCCCAGCCAATCTGCTATCCGCTCCTTTCCGTCAGCCAATCTGCTATCCGCTCCTGCGACAGTCAATCTGCTATCCGCTCCTCTCCGCCAGCCACCCTGCTATCCGCTCTTCTCCGCCAGCCACCCTACTATCCGCTCCTCTCCGCCAGCCACCCTGCTATCCGCTCCTCTCCGTCAGCCACCCTGCTATCCGCTCCTGTGTCAGCCAATCTGCTATCCGCTCCTCTCTGTCAGCCACCCTGCTATCCGCTCCTGTGTCAGCCAATCTGCTATCCGCTCCTCTCCGTCAGCCACCCTGCTATCCGCTCCTGTGTCAGCCAAACTGCTATCCGCTCCTCTTTGCCAGCCAATCTGCCATCCGCTCCTCTCCGTCAGCCAATCTGCTATATCCTCCTCTCCGCCAGCAAATCTGTTATTCGCTCCTCTCCGACAGCCACCCTGTTATCCGCTCCTCTCCGCCAGCCACCCTGCTATCCGCTCCTCTCCACCAGCCAAACTGCTATCCGCTCCTCTCCATCAGCCACCCTGCTATCCTCTCCTCTCCGTCAGCCTATCTGCTCCTCTCCGTCAGCCACCCCGCTATCCGCTCCTGTGTAAGCCAATCTCCTAACCGCTCCTATGTCAGCCAATCTGCTATCCGCTCCTATTTGCCAGCCAATCTGCGATCCGCTCCTCTCCGCCAGCCAATCTGCGATCCGCTCCTCTCCGCCAGCCAATCTGCTATCCGCTCCTCTTTGCCAGCCAATCTGCTATCCGCTCCTGTGTCAGCCAATCTGCTATCCGCTCCACTCCGTCAGCCACCCTGCTATCCGCTCCTCTCTGACAGCCAATCTGCTATCCGCTCCTCTCCGTCAGCCAATCTGCTATCCGCTCCTCTCCGTCAGCCAAATTGCTGTCCGTTCCTCTTTGCCAGCCAATCTGCTATCCTCTCCTCTTTGCAGGCCAAACTGCTGTCCGTTCCTCTCCATCAGCCAATCTGCTATCCGCTCCTCTTTGCCAGCCACCCTTCTATCCGCCCCTCTTTGCCAGCCAATCTGCTATCCGCTCCTCTTTGCCAGCCACCTTGCTATCCGCTCCTCTCCACCAGCCACCCTGCTCCTCTCCGCCAGCCAATCTGCTATCCGCTCCTTTCCGTCAGCCAATCTGCTATCCGCTCCTGCGTCAGTCAATCTGCTATCCGCTCCACTCCGCCAGCCACCCTGCTATCCGCTCTTCTCCGCCAGCCACCCTGCTATCCGCTCCTCTCCGCCAGCCACCCTGCTATCCGCTCCTCTCCGCAAGCCACCCTGCTATCCGCTCCTCTCCGAGAGCCACCCTGCTATACTCTCCTCTCCGTCAGTCAATCTGCTATCCGCTCCTCTCCGTCAGCCAACCTGCTATCCGCTCCTGTGTCAGCCAATCTGCTATCCGCTCCTCTCCGCCTGCCACCCTGCTATCCGCTCCTGTGTCAGCCAATCTGCTATCCGCTCCTCTCAGCCAGCCACCCTGATATCCACTCCTCTCCGTCAGCCACCCTGCTATCCGCTATTCTCCGCCAGCCAATCTGCTATCCGCTCCTCTTTGCCAGCCACCTTGCTATCCGCTCCTCTCCCCCAGCCAATCTGCTATCCGCTCCTTTCCGTCAGCCAATCTGCTATCCGCTCCTGCGACAGTCAATCTGCTATCCGCTCCTCTCCGCCAGCCACCCTGCTATCCGCTCTTCTCCGCCAGCCACCCTACTATCCGCTCCTCTCCGCCAGCCACCCTGCTATCCGCTCCTCTCCGTCAGCAACCCTGCTATCCGCTCCTGTGTCAGCCAATCTGCTATCCGCTCCTCTCTGTCAGCCACCCTGCTATCCGCTCCTGTGTCAGCCAATCTGCTATCCGCTCCTCTCCGTCAGCCACCCTGCTATCCGCTCCTGTGTCAGCCAAACTGCTATCCGCTCCTCTCCGTCAGCCAATCTGCTATCCCCTCCTCTATGTCAGCCACCCTGCTATCCGCTCCTCTCCGTCTGCCACCCTGCTTTACCCCCTTGTCAGCCAATCTGCTATCCGCTCCTCTCCGTCAGCCAATCTGCTATGCGCTCCTGTGTCAGCCACCCTGCTATCCGCTCTTCTCCGTCAGCCACCCTACTATCCGCTCCTCTCCGCCAGACACCCTGCTATCCTCTCCTCTCCGCCAGCCAATCTGCTATCCGCTCCTCTCCGTCAGCCACCCTGCTAACCTCTCCTTTCCGTCAGCCACCCTGCTATCCGCTCCTGTGTCAGCCAATCTGCTAACCGCTCCTATGTCAGCCAATCTGCTATCCGCTCCTCTTTGACAGCCAATCTGCGATCCGCTCCTCTCCGCCAGCCAATCTGCGATCCGCTCCTCTCCGCCAGCCAATCTGCTATCCGCTCCTCTTTGCCAGCCAATCTGCTATCCGCTCCTGTGTCAGCCAATCTGCTATCCGCTCCTCTCCGTCAGCCACCCTGCTATCCGCTCCTCTCTGACAGCCAATCTGCTATCCGCTCCTCTCCGTCAGCCAATCTGCTATCCGCTCCTCTCCGTCAGCCAAATTGCTGTCCGTTCCTCTTTGCCAGCCAATCTGCTATCCTCTCCTCTTTGCAGGCCAAACTGCTGTCCGTTCCTCTCCGTCAGCCAATCTGCTATCCGCTCCTCTTTTCCAGCCACCCTTCTATCCGCCCCTCTTTGCCAGCCAATCTGCTATCCTCTCCTCTTTGCCAGCCACCTTGCTATCGGCTCCTCTCCGCCAGCCACCCTGCTCCTCTCCGCCAGCCAATCTGCTATCCGCTCCTTTCCGTCAGCCAATCTGCTATCCGCTCCTGCGTCAGTCAATCTGCTATCCGCTCCACTCCGCCAGCCACCCTGCTATCCGCTCCTCTCCGCCAGCCACCCTGCTATCCGCTCCTCTCCGCAAGCCACCCTGCTATCCGCTCCTCTCCGACAGCCACCCTGCTATACTCTCCTCTCCGTCAGCCAATCTGCTATCCGCTCCTCTCCGTCAGCCAACCTGCTATCCGCTCCTGTGTCAGCCAATCTGCTATCCGCTCCTCTCCGCCTGCCACCCTGCTATCCGCTCCTGTGTCAGCCAATCTGCTATCCGCTCCTCTCAGCCAGCCACCCTGATATCCACTCCTCTCCGTCAGCCACCCTGCTATCCGCTATTCTCCGCCAGCCAATCTGCTATCCGCTCCTCTTTGCCAGCCACCTTGCTATCCGCTCCTCTCCCCCAGCCAATCTGCTATCCGCTCCTTTCCGTCAGCCAATCTGCTATCCGCTCCTGCGACAGTCAATCTGCTATCCGCTCCTCTCCGCCAGCTACCCTGCTATCCGCTCTTCTCCGCCAGCCACCCTACTATCCGCTCCTCTCCGCCAGCCACCCTGCTATCCGCTCCTCTCCGTCAGCCACCCTGCTATCCGCTCCTGTGTCAGCCAATCTGCTATCCGCTCCTCTCTGTCAGCCACCCTGCTATCCGCTCCTGTGTCAGCCAATCTGCTATCCGCTCCTCTCCGTCAGCCACCCTGCTATCCGCTCCTGTGTCAGCCAAACTGCTATCCGCTCCTCTCCGTCAGCCAATCTGCTATCCCCTCCTCTATGTCAGCCACCCTGCTATCCGCTCCTCTCCGTCTGCCACCCTGCTTTACCCCCTTGTCAGCCAATCTGCTATCCGCTCCTCTCCGTCAGCCAATCTGCTATGCGCTCCTGTGTCAGCCACCCTGCTATCCGCTCTTCTCCGTCAGCCACCCTACTATCCGCTCCTCTCCGCCAGACACCCTGCTATCCTCTCCTCTCCGCCAGCCAATCTGCTATCCGCTCCTCTCCGTCAGCCACCCTGCTAACCTCTCCTTTCCGTCAGCCACCCTGCTATCCGCTCCTGTGTCAGCCAATCTGCTAACCGCTCCTATGTCAGCCAATCTGCTATCCGCTCCTCTTTGACAGCCAATCTGCGATCCGCTCCTCTCCGCCAGCCAATCTGCGATCCGCTCCTCTCCGCCAGCCAATCTGCTATCCGCTCCTCTTTGCCAGCCAATCTGCTATCCGCTCCTGTGTCAGCCAATCTGCTATCCGCTCCTCTCCGTCAGCCACCCTGCTATCCGCTCCTCTCTGACAGCCAATCTGCTCTCCGCTCCTCTCCGTCAGCCAATCTGCTATCCGCTCCTCTCCGTCAGCCAAATTGCTGTCCGTTCCTCTTTGCCAGCCAATCTGCTATCCTCTCCTCTTTGCAGGCCAAACTGCTGTCCGTTCCTCTCCGTCAGCCAATCTGCTATCCGCTCCTCTTTTCCAGCCACCCTTCTATCCGCCCCTCTTTGCCAGCCAATCTGCTATCCTCTCCTCTTTGCCAGCCACCTTGCTATCCGCTCCTCTCCGCCAGCCACCCTGCTCCTCTCCGCCAGCCAATCTGCTATCCGCTCCTTTCCGTCAGCCAATCTGCTATCCGCTCCTGCGTCAGTCAATCTGCTATCCGCTCCACTCCGCCAGCCACCCTGCTATCCGCTCTTCTCCGCCAGCCACCCTGCTATTCGCTCTTCTCCGCCAGCCACCCTGCTATCCGCTCCTCTCCGCCAGCCACCCTGCTATCCGCTCCTCTCCGACAGCCACCCTGCTATCCTCTCCTCTCCGTCAGCCAATCTGCTATCCGCTCCTCTCCGTAAGCCAACCTGCTATCCGCTCCTGTGTCAGCCAATCTGCTATCCGCTCCTCTCCGCCTGCCACCCTGCTATCCGCTCCTGTGTCAGCCAATCTGCTATCCGCTCCTCTCAGCCAGCCACCCTGCTATCCACTCCTCTCCGTCAGCCACCCTGCTATCCCCTCCTCTCCGCCAGCCAATCTGCTATCCGCTCCTCTTTGCCAGCCACCTTGCTATCCGCTCCTCTCCCCCAGCCAATCTGCTATCCGCTCCTTTCCGTCAGCCAATCTGCTATCCGCTCCTGCGACAGTCAATCTGCTATCTGCTCCTCTCCGCCAGCCACCCTGCTATCCGCTCTTCTCCGCCAGCCACCCTACTATCCGCTCCTCTCCGCCAGCCACCCTGCTATCCGCTCCTCTCCGTCAGCCACCCTGCTATCCGCTCCTGTGTCAGCCAATCGGCTATCCGCTCCTCTCTGTCAGCCACCCTGCTATCCGCTCCTGTGTCAGCCAATCTGCTATCCGCTCCTCTCCATCAGCCACCCTGCTATCCGCTCCTGTGTCAGCCAATCTGCTATCCGCTCCTGTGTCAGCCAATCTGCTATCCGCTCCTCTCCGTCAGCCAATCTGCTATGCGCTCCTGTGTCAGCCACCCTGCTATCCGCTCCTCTCCGTCAGCCACCCTGCTATCCGCTCCTCTCCGCCAGCCACCCTGCTATCCTCTCCTCTCCGCCAGCCAATCTGCTATCCGCTCCTCTCCGTCAGCCACCCTGCTATCCTCTCCTCTCTGTCAGCCACCCTGCTATCCGCTCTTGTGTCAGCCAATCTGCTATCCGCTCCTGTGTCAGTCAATCTGCTATCCGCTCCCCTCCACCAGCCACACTGTTATCCGCTCCTCTGCGTCATCCCCGCTGCTATCCGCTCTTCTCCGTCAGCCACCCGGCTATCCGCTCCTCCCCGCCAGCCAAACTGCTATCCGCTCCTCACCGTCAGCCAATCTGCTATCCGCTTCTGTGTCTGCCAATCTGCTATCCGCTCCTATCCGTCAGCCAATCTGCTATCCGCTCCTGTGTCAGCCAATCTGCTATCCGCTCCTGTGTCAGCCAATCTGCTATCAACTCCTCTCCGTCAGCCACCCTGCTACCCGCTGCTCTCTGACAGTCAATCTGCTATCCGCTCCTCTCCGTCAGCCAATCTGCTATCCGCTCCTCTCCGTCAGCCAAATTGCTGTCCGTTCCTCTTTGCCAGCCAATCTGCTATCCTCTCCTCTTTGCCAGCCAAACTGCTGTCCGTTCCTCTCCGTCAGCCAATCTGCTATCCGCTCCTCTTTGCCAGCCACCCTTCTATCCGCCCCTCTTTGCCAGCCAATCTGCTATCCTCTCCTCTTTGCCAGCCTCCTTGCTATCCGCTCCACTCCGCCAGCCACCCTGCTCCTCTCCGCCAGCCAATCTGCTATCCGCTCCTTTCCGTCAGCCAATCTGCTATTCGCTCCTGCGTCAGTCAATCTGCTATCCGCTCCACTCCGCCAGCCACCCTGCTATCCGCTCTTCTCCGCCAGCCACCCTGCTATCCGCTCTTCTCCGCCAGCCACCCTGCTATCCACTCCTCTCCGCCAGCCACCCTGCTATCCGCTCCTCTCCGTCAGCCACCCTGCTATCCTCTCCTCTCCGTCAGCCAATCTGCTATCCACTCCTCTCCGTCAGCCAATCTGCTATCCGCTCCTCTTTGCCAGCCACCCTTCTATCCGCCCCTCTTTGCCAGCCAATCTGCTATCCTCTCCTCTTTGCCAGCCTCCTTGCTATCCGCTCCACTCCGCCAGCCACCCTGCTCCTCTCCGCCAGCCAATCTGCTATCCGCTCCTTTCCGTCAGCCAATCTGCTATTCGCTCCTGCGTCAGTGAATCTGCTATCCGCTCCACTCCGCCAGCCACCCTGCTATCCGCTCCTCTCAGCCAGCCACCCTGTTATCCGCTCCTCTCCGCCAGCCAATCTGCTATCCGCTCCTCTCCGTCAGCCACCCTGAGATCCGCTCCTGTGTCAGCCAATCTGCTATCCGCTCGTGTCCGTCAGCCACCCTGCTCTCCGCTCCTCTCCGTCAGCCAATCTGCTATCCGCTCCTCTCTGTCAGCCAACCTGCTATCCGCTCCTCTTTGCCATCCAATCTGCTATCCACTCCTCTCTCCCAGCCACCCTGCTATCCGCTCCTCTCCGCCAGCCACCCTGCTATCCGCTCCTCTCCGCTAACCAATCTGCTATCCGCTCCTCTCCGCCAGGCACCCTGCTATCCGCTCCTCTCCGCCAGCCACCCTGCTATCCGCTCCTCTCCGCCAACCAATCTTCTATCCCCTCCTCTCCGTCAGCCAATCTGCTATCCTCTCCTCTCCGCCAGCCACCCTGCTATCCGCTCCTCTCCGCCAACCACCCTGCTATCCGATCCTGTCTGCCAACACCCTGCTATCCGCTCCTCTCCAACAGCCACCCTGCTATCCGCTCCTCTCCACCAGCCAACCTGCTATCCGCTCCTCTCCGCCAGCCACCCTGCTATCCGCTCCTCTCCGCCAGCCAATCTGCTATCCGCTCCTGTGTCAGCCTATCTGCTATCCGCTCCTGTGTCACCCAATGTGCTATCCGATCCTCTTTGCCAGCCAATCTGCTATCCACTCCTCTCCGGCAGCCACCCTGCTATCCGCTCCTCTCCGCCAGCCACCCTGCTATCCGCTCATCTCCGTCCACCAATCTGCTATCCGCTCCTCTCCGTCAGCCAATCTGCTATCCCCTCCTGTGTCAGAAAATCTGCTATCCGCTCCTCTTTGCCAGCCAATCTGCAATCTGCTCCTCTCCGCCAGACACCCTGCTATCCGCTCCTCTCCGCCAGCCTATCTGCTATCCGCTCCTCTTTGCCAGCCAATCTGCAATCTGCTCCTCTCCACCAGACACCCTGCTATTCGCTCCACTCCGCCAGCCAATCTGGTATCCGCTACTGTGACAGACACCCTGCTATCCGCTCCTCTCCGCCAGCCAATTTGCTATCCGCTCCTCTCAGTCAGGCAATCTGCTATCCGCTCCTCTCCCCCAGCCACCCTGCTATCCTCTCCTCTCCGCCAAACAATCTTCTATCCCCTCCTCTCCATCAGCCAATCTGCTATCCTCTCCTCTCCGCCAACCACCCTGCTATCCGCTCCTCTCCGCCAGCCAATCAGCTATCCGCTCCACTCCGCCAGCCAATCTGCTATCCGCTCCTGTGACAGACACCCTGCTATCCGCTCCTCTCCGCCAGCCAATTTGCTATCCGCTCCTCTCAGTCAGGCAATCTGCTATCCGCTCCTCTCAGCCAGCCACCCTGCAATCCGCTCCTCTCCGCCAGCCACCCTGCTACCCACTCCTCTCCGCCAACCACCCTGCTAGCCGCTCCTCTTCTTCAGCCAATCTGCTATACGCTCCTGTGTCAGCCACCCTGCTATCCGCTCCTCTCAGTCAGCCAATCTTCTATCCGCTCCTCTCCGACAGCCAATCTGCTATCCGCTCCTCTCCGCCAGCCACCCTGCTATCCGCTCCTCTCCTCCAGCCAATCTGCTATCCGCTCCTGTGTCAGCCAATCTGCTATCCGCTCCACTTTGCCATCCAATCTGCTATCCGCTCCTCTCCACCAGCCACCCTGCTATCGGCTCCTCTACGCCAGCCACCCTGCTATCCGCTCCTCTCCGCCAGCCACCCTGCTATCCGCTCCTCTCCGCCAGCCACCCTGCTATCCGCTCCTCTCAGTCAGGCAATCTGCTATCCGCTTCTCTCTGCCAGCAACCCTGCAATCCGCGCCTCTCCGCCAGCCACACTGTTATCCGCTTCTCTCTGCCAACTACCCTGCTAGCTGCTCCTCTTCGTCAGCCAATGTGCTATCCGCTCCTGTGTCAGCCACCCTGCTATCCGCTCCTCTCCGCCAGCCAATCTGCTATCCTCTCTTCTCCGCCAGCCACCCTGCTATCTGCTCCTCTCCGCCAACCACCCTGCTATCCGATCCTGTCTGCCAACACCCTGCTACCCGCTCCTCTCCACCAGCCACCCTGCAATCCGCTCCTCTCCGCCAACCACCCTGCTATCCGACCCTGTCTGCCAACACCCTGCTATCCGCTCCTCTCCACCAGCCACCCTGCTATCCGCTCCTCTCCAGCAGCCAATCTGCTATCCGCTCCTGTGTCAGCCACCCTGCTATCCGCTCCTCTCCGCCAACCAATCTGCTATCCGCTCCTCTCCTCAGCCAATCTTCTATCCGCTCCTGTGTCAGCCAATCTGCTATCCGCTCCTCTACGCCAGCCACCCTGCTATCCGCTCCCCTCCGCCAGCCACCCTGCTATCCGCTCCTCTCCTCCAGCCAATCTGCTATCCGCTCCTTTGTCAGCCAATCTGCTATCCGCTCCTGTGTCAGCCAATCTGCAATCCGCTCCTCTTTGCAATACAATCTGCTATCCACTCCTCTCCACCAGCCACCCTGCTATCAGCTCCTCTCCGCCAGCCACCCTGCTATCCGCTTCTCTCTGCCAGCCACCCTGCAATCCGCTCCTCTCCGCCAGCCACCCTGCAATCCGAGCCTCTCCGTCAGCCACCCTGCAATCCGCGCCTCTCCGCCAGCCACACTGTTATCCGCTCCTCTCCGCCAACTACCCTGCTAGCTGCTCCTCTTCGTCAGCCAATCTACTATCCGCTCCTGTGTCAGCCACCCTGCTATCCGCTCCTCTCCGCCAGCCAATCTGCTATCCTCTCCTCTCCGCCAGCCACCCTGCTATCCGCTCCTCTCCGCCAACCACCCTGCTATCCGATCCTGTCTGCCAACACCCTGCTATCCGCTCCTCTCCACCAGCCACCCTGCAATCCGCTCCTCTCCGCCAACCACCCTGCTATCCGATCCTGTCTGCCAACACCCTGCTATCCGCTCCTCTCCACCAGCCACCCTGCTATCCGCTCCTCTCCAGCAGCCAATCTGCTATCCGCTCCTATGTCAGGCACCCTGCTATCCGCTCCTCTCCGCCAACCAATCTGCTATCCGCTCCTCTCCTCAGCCAATCTGCTATACGCTCCTGTGTCAGTCAATCTGCTATCCGCTCCTCTCCGCCAGCCAATCTGCTATCCGCTCCACTCCGCCAGCCATACTGCTATCCGCTCCCGTGTCAGCCAATCTGCTATCCACTTCTCTCCGCCAGCCAATCTGCTATCTGCTCCTCTTTGCCAGCTAGTCTGCTATCCGCTCCTCTTTGCCAGCCACCCTGCTATCGGCTCCTCTTTCCCAGCCACCCTGCTATCCGCTCCTCTCCGCAAGCCAATCTGGTTCTGCTTCTGTGTCAGCCAATCTGCTATCCGCTCCTCTCCGCCAGCCTCCCTGCTATCAGCTCCTCTCCGCCAGCAAATCTGCTATCTGCTCCTCTCCGCCAACCACGCTGCTATCCGCACCTCTACGCCAGTCACCCTGCTATCCGCTCCTCTCCGTCAGCCAATCTGCTATCCCCTCCTGTGTCAGTCAATCTGCTATCGGCTCCTGTGTCACCGAATCTGCTATCCGCTCCTCTTTGCCATCCAATCTGCTATCCGCTCCTCTCCGCCAGCCACCCTGCTATCCGCTCCTCTCCGCCAGCCACCCTGCTATCCGCTCCTCTCTGCCAACCACCCTGCTATCCGCTCCTCTCTGCCAACCAATCTGCTATCCGCTCCTCTCCTCAGCCAATCTGCTTTACGCTCCTGTGTCAGTCAATCTGCTATCCGCTCCTCTCCGCCAGCCAATCTGCTATCCGCTCCACTCCGCCAGCCATACTGCTATCCGCTCCCGTGTCAGCCAATCTGCTATCCACTTCTCTCCGCCAGCCAATCTGCTATCTGCTCCTCTTTGCCAGCTAGTCTGCTATCCGCTCCTCTTTGCCAGCCACCCTGCTATCGGCTCCTCTTTCCCAGCCACCCTGCTATCCGCTCCTCTCCGCAAGCCAATCTGGTTCTGCTTCTGTGTCAGCCAATCTGCTATCCGCTCCTCTCCGCCAGCCTCCCTGCTATCAGCTCCTCTCCGCCAGCAAATCTGCTATCTGCTCCTCTCCGCCAACCACGCTGCTATCCGCACCTCTACGCCAGTCACCCTGCTATCCGCTCCTCTCCGTCAGCCAATCTGCTATCCCCTCCTGTGTCAGTCAATCTGCTATCGGCTCCTGTGTCACCGAATCTGCTATCCGCTCCTCTTTGCCATCCAATCTGCTATCCGCTCCTCTCCGCCAGCCACCCTGCTATCCGCTCCTCTCCGCCAGCCACCCTGCTATCCGCTCCTCTCTGCCAACCACCCTGCTATCCGCTCCTCTCTGCCAACCAATCTGCTATCCGCTCCTCTCCGCCAGCCAATCTTCTATCTGCTCCTGTGTCACCCAATCTGCTATCCGCTCCTCTTTGCCATCCAATCTGCTATCCGCTCCTCTCCGCCAGACACCCTGCAATCCGCTCCTCTCCGCCAGCCACCCTGCTATCCGCTCCTCTCCGCCAACCACCCCGCTATCCGCTCCTCTCCGCCAGCCAATCTTCTAACCGCTCGTCTCCGCCAGCCAATCTGCTATCCGCTCCTGTGTCAGTCAATCTGCTATCCGCTCCTCTTCGCCAGCCACCCTGCTATCCGCTCCTGTGTCAGCCAATCTGCTATCCGCACCTCTCCGCCAGCCACCCTGCTATCCGCTCCCCTCCGCCTGCCACCCTGCTATCCGCTCCTCTCCTCTAGCCAATCTCCTATCCGCTCCTGTGTCAGCCACCCTGCTATCCGCTCCCCTCCGCCATCCACCCTGCTATCCGCTCCTCTCCTCCAGCCAATCTGCTATCCGCTCCTGTGTCAGCCAATCTGCTATCAGCTCCTCTCCGCCAGCCACCCTGCTATCCGCTCGTCTCCGCCAGCCAATCTGCTATCCGCTCCTGTGTCAGGCAATCTGCTATCCGCTCCTCTTTGCCATCCAATCTGCTATCCGCTCCTCTCCACCAGCCACCCTGCTATCGGCTCCTCTCCGCCAGCCACCCTGCTATCCGCTCCTCTCCGCCAGCCAATTTGCTATCCGCTCCTCTCAGTCAGGCAATCTTGTATCCGCTTCTCTCCGCCAGCCACCCTGCAATCCGCTCCTGTCCGCCAGCCACCCTGCTATCCGCTCCTCTTCGCCAACCACCCTGCTAGCTGCTCCTCTTCGTCAGCCACCCTGCCATCCACTCCTCTCCGCCAGCCAATTTGCTATCCGCTCCTCTCAGTCAGCCAATCTTCTATGCGCTCCTCTCCGTCAGCCAATCTTCTATCCTCTCCCCTCTGCCAGCCACCCTGCTATCCGCTCCTCTCCTCCAGCCAATCTGCTATCCGCTCCTGTGTCAGCCAATCTGCTATCCGCTCCTCTCCGCCAGCCACCCTGCTATCCGCTCGTCTCCGCCAGCCAATCTGCTATCCGCTCCTGTGTCAGCCAATCTGCTATCCGCTCCTCTTTGCCATCCAATCTGCTATCCGCTCCTCTCCACCAGCCACCCTGCTATCGGCTCCTCTCCGCCAGCCACCCTGCTATCCGCTCCTCTCCGCCAGCCACCCTGCTATCCGCTCCTCTCTGCCAGCCAATTTGCTATCCGCTCCTCTCAGTCAGGCAATCTGTTATCCGCTTCTCTCCGCCAGCCACCCTGCAATCCGCTCCTGTCCGCCAGCCACCCTGCTATCCGCTCCTCTCCGCCAACCACCCTGCTAGCTGCTCCTCTTCGTCAGCCAATCTGCTATCCTCTCCTGTGTCAGCCACCCTGCTATCCGCTCCTCTCCGCCAGCCAATTTGCTATCCGCTCCTCTCAGTCAGCCAATCATCTATCCGCTCCTCTCCATCAGCAAATCTGCTATCCTCTCCTCTCCGCCAGCCACACTGCTATACGCTCCACTCCGCCAACCACCCTGCTATCCGATCCTGTCTGCCAACACCCTGCTATCCGCTCCTCTCCACCAGTCACCCTGCTATCTGCTCCTCTCCTCAGCCAATCTGCTATCCGCTCCTGTGTCAGTCAATCTGCTATCCGCTACTGTGTCAGCCAATCTGCTATCCGCTCCTCTCCGCCAGCCAATCTGTTATCCGCTTCTCTCCGCCAGCCACCCTGCAATCCGCTCCTGTCCGCCAGCCACCCTGCTATCCGCTCCTCTCCGCCAACCACCCTGCTAGCTGCTCCTCTTCGTCAGCCAATCTGCTATCCTCTCCTGTGTCAGCCACCCTGCTATCCGCTCCTCTCCGCCAGCCAATTTGCTATCCGCTCCTCTCAGTCAGCCAATCATCTATCCGCTCCTCTCCGTCAGCAAATCTGCTATCCTCTCCTCTCCGCCATCCACACTGCTATACGCTCCACTCCGCCAACCACCCTGCTATCCGATCCTGTCTGCCAACACCCTGCTATCCGCTCCTCTCCACCAGTCACCCTGCTATCTGCTCCTCTCCTCAGCCAATCTGCTATCCGCTCCTGTGTCAGTCAATCTGCTATCCGCTACTGTGTCAGCCAATCTGCTATCCGCTCCTCTCCGCCAGCCAATCTGCTATCCGCTCCTCTCCGCCAGCCATCCTGCTATCCGCTCCTGTGTCAGCCAATCTGCTATCCGCTCCTCTCCACCAGCCAATCTACTATCCGCTCCTCTCCGCCAGCCACCCTGCTATCCGCTCCCCTCCGCCAGCCACCTTGCTATCCGCTCCTCTCCTCCAGCCAATCTGCTATCCACTCCTGTGTCAGCCAATCTGCTATCCGCTCCCCTCCGCCAGCCACCCTGCTATCCGCTCCTCTCCTCCAGCCAATCTGCTATCCGCTCCTGTGTCAGCCAATCTGCTATCCGCTCCTCTCCGCCAGCCACCCTGCTATCCGGTCGTCTCCGCCAGCCAATCTGCTATCCGCTCCTGTGTCAGCCAATCTGCTATCCGCTCCTCTTTGCCATCCAATCTGCTATCCGCTCCTCTCCACCAGCCACCCTGCTATCGGCTCCTCTCCGCCAGCCAATTTGCTATCCGCTCCTCTCAGTCAGGCAATCTGCTATCCGCTTCTCTCCGCCAGCCACCCTGCAATCCGCTCCTCTCCGCCAACCACCCTGCTAGCTGCTCCTCTTCGTCAGCCAATCTGCTATCCGCTCCTGTGTCAGCCACCCTGCTATCCGCTCTTCTCCGCCAGCCAATTTGCTATCCGCTCCTCTCAGTCAGCCAATCTTCTATCCGCTCCTCTCCGTCAGCCAATCTGCTATCCTCTCCTCTCCTCCAGCCAATCTGCTATCCGCTCCTGTGTCAGCCAATCTGCTATCCGCTCCTCTCCGCCAGCCACCCTGCTATCCGCTCGTCTCCGCCAGCCAATCTGCTATCCGCTCCTGTGTCAGCCAATCTGCTATCCGCTCCTCTTTGCCATCCAATCTGCTATCCGCTCCTCTCCACCAGCCACCCTGCTATCCGCTCCTCTCCGCCAGCCACCCTGCTATCCGCTCCTCTCCGCCAGCCAATTTGCTATCCGCTCCTCTCAGTCAGGCAATCTGCTATCCGCTTCTCTCCGCCAGCCACCCTGCAATCCGCTCCTGTCCGCCAGCCACCCTGCTATCCGCTCCTCTCCGCCAACCACCCTGCTAGCTGCTCCTCTTCGTCAGCCAATCTGCTATCCGCTCCTGTGTCAGCCACCCTGCTATCCGCTCCTCTCCGCCAGCCAATTTGCTATCCGCTCCTCTCAGTCAGCCAATCATCTATCCGCTCCTCTCCGTCAGCCAATCTGCTATCCTCTCCTCTCCGCCAGCCACCCTGCTATCCGCTCCACTCCGCCAACCACCCTGCTATCCGATCCTGTCTGCCAACACCCTGCTATCCGCTCTTCTCCACCAGTCACCCTGCTATCCGCTCCTCTCCTCAGCCAATCTGCTATCCGCTCCTGTGTCAGTCAATCTGCTATCCGCTACTGTGTCAGCCAATCTGCTATCCGCTCCTCTCCGCCAGCCATCCTGCTATCCGCTCCTGTGTCAGCCAATCTGCTATCCGCTCCTCTCCGCCAGCCAATCTGCTATCCGCTCCTCTCCGCCAGCCAATCTGCTATCCGCTCCTCTCCGCCAGCCAATCTGCTATCCGCTCCTTTGTCAGCCAATCTGCTATCCGCTCCTCTCTACCAGCCACCATGCTATCCGCTCCTCTCCGCCAGCCAATCTGCTATCCGCTCCTGTGTCAGCCAATCTGCTATCCGCTCCTCTCCGCCAGCCACCCTGCTATCCGCTCCTCTCCTCCAGCCAATCTGTTATCCGCTCCTCTCCGCCAACCACCCTGCTATCCTCTCCTCTCAGCCAGCCACCCTGCTATCCGCTCCTCTCCGCCAGCCACCCTGCTATCCGCTCCTCTCCGCCAAACACCCTGCTATCCGGTCCTCTCCGCCAGCCACCCTGCTATCCGCTCCTCTCCGCCAGCCACCCTGCTATCCGCTCCTCTCCGCCAAACACCGTGCTATCCGCTCCTCTTCGCCAGCCACCCTGCTATCCGCTCCTCTGTCAGCCATTCTTCTTCTTCGAGTGATTGCTCCTATGCATTCCAGTCAGGTGTGCGCGCCGCGCGTGCACGGCTCTTCGGAACTTTTTTACCCTTGCAACTCCGGCAGGTCGGCTGGCGCCCCCTGGAGTGGCGCCGCTATGGCGCCTGTTATATACCCCAGCCGGCCCGTCCGCTCCTCAGTTCCTTCTTACCGCCCGTGACGGCCAGTTGGAACTGTGGAGTGCTCTCTGTCCTCCACCACCCTAGCTCTCGCTACTGTTCTCTGTATATAGTTCGTTTAGTACTTAGTGAAGATTGTTTTGATAGTTAGTTAGTTAGATTTTAGGATAAGGTTAAGGGGGGTATCCCCTCCCTTTCCTCCCCTGGTGCGGGCTCATGCCCAAGGCACCGGGCTTTAAGCCCTGTGCATCTTGCCAGAGGCCTATGCCAATCGGGGACCCGCACGACGCCTGCCTCCGTTGCCTTGGAGAAGGTCACCGAACAGATAAGTGTTCTATCTGTTCCGCCTTTAAGCCGCGAACTCGTAAGGAGCGGGACATTAGACTAAAACAGCTCCTAATGGAGGCGTCGCTCCAGCCCCTGGCACCGTCCACGCCGGCACCGAGAACTTCATCAGTGCAGAGCGCACCGGCGGCCCTGAGCCGCTCCGGCACCGCGGCTCCGCAGCCTCGGCCAGCGGCCCCGAAGACCCGGCACCGCTCGCTCTCACCTTATAAGAAGCGCAAGCTGGCGGAGGCGATTGCTAAGGCCCGCGCTGACGACTCAGCGAAGACGGTTGCGCCACCTGTGGCCCCCGCGGTGGCCGTGCACAAGACGTGCACTGGACCATTGACTCCGGCGCCGCAAGGGCCGTCGAGTCCGGCACTGCCACGCTCCCTGGCACCGACCGTGGTCGAGCCCGGCCTGCCATCTACGCCGGAGACATTCGCCTCGGCGCGCGAGCTTATACAGCTCATAGAGGCACCGAGCCTCCGGCCCCCGGCACCGCCGGTGCGGGCTGTCGTGTCGGCAGGAAAGCCGGCCAGGATGATCCGGCCGCCCTCTCCGGACAGACGGCACGGACGACGCTCCCGGTCACGTTCCCAGTCCCACCGCAGGTCACCGTCCCGTCGCTCGCGATCTCGGCACCGCTCGCCATCGCGGTACCGGTCGCCGTCTCGACGTTGGTCGCAGTCCTGGTACCGTTCATCATCGCGGTACCGGTCACACTCCCGGCGTCGCACCGGGTCCCAATCGCCGTCGCGTCGGCACCGATGGAGGTCTCCGTCCCGGCACCATTCTCGGCACCGCGACTCGCGCAGCCGCTCCCGGCACCGCAGGTCCAGATCCCGGTCGAGCTCCAGGCACCGGTCGAGCTCCCGGCACCACGGCAGACGTTGGTCTCGGTCGCCAACCCGGTACCGTGAAGACCGGCACCGATACTCGGCACTGTCCGGGGCCGGACTGCCTCAGTTGACGGCGCAATCCATCAGCGCCTCGGCACCGCCTTGGCCATCCCGCCCTGCGTCGGTCGTCTCCGCGGCGGACAGCAATGGACACCTACCGCCTACCCCACACGGTCAACCCCAGGGGGCACAGCAGTGGGGATTCTGGGTACCATGGGCCCAGTATGAGTCTCAGGGGGTGCCGTTGCCCCCAAGAGGCCCGGCCTCCGAGCGCAGGGTACCAGAGGCGACTGTTAGCCGGCCGCCCCCTTCACCACCACGCGAGCCTGACCGCGAGGGGACCATGCAGCCCGACCCAGCCGACGAACAGTCCGCGGGTCCTTCGACGGAGGTCGCCGTCCAGGGCTTGTCCTCGTTGTCCTCACCGGACGAGGCAGTGGCCGGAGCTTCTTCCAAGGAGCCTCCACCAATAGACCTGAAGTCTCACCAGGACCTGCTTCGCCGCGTGGCGACGGCCATGGATCTTCCCGTGCCGGAGGTTCAGGAGGACGAGAACCCTATCACAAATGTCGTCGGAGCGGAGACTCCAGTGCGAGTGGCGTTACCGTTCGTACGGACAATACAAAAGAACGCCACCACACTCTGGCAGACGCCGGCGTCCATCCCTCCTACGGCTCGTCGGGTCGAGCGCAAATATTCAGTCCCCCCCACGGGCTACGAGTATCTCTATACTCACCCAACCCCGGACTCGTTGGTCGTTCAGTCGGTCAACGACAGGGAGAGGCATGGTCAACCTGCCCCTGCGCCTAAGTCGAAGGACGCGCGGCGAATGGACCTGCTAGGCCGCAAGGTCTACTCGGCTGGCGGCCTGCAAATACGCATTGCCAACTAGATGGTCCTCCTCGCCAGGTACGTCTATGACATCATGGCATCCCTGGTGAAGTTTACAGAGCTCCTGCCAACAGCCTCCCGCCAGGAGTTCTCGGCGATGTTGGACGAGGGAAAGAAATCGTCCAGGTCCTCCAACACGGCCGCCCTCGACGCCGCGGACTCGGGAGCTCAGACCTTAGCCTCCGGCGTGACGATGCGGCGCATCCCCTGGCTGCAGTCCTCCACCCTGCCACCGGAGGTGCAGTACACATTGCAGGACCTGCCCTTTGACACCCAGGGTCTTTTCTCCGAGAAAACTGATTCCCGGATCCAGACCCTGAAGGACAGTCGCATTGCCATCCGCACCCTCGGCATGCACACACCGGCACCGCAGCGCAGGTCCTTCCGGCAGCAACCCTCCCGGTCTTTTCCCCAACAACGGTACCGCCCGTACAGCAGCAGGCGACCGGGCCTAAATCGCCGTCGTCCATCCGGCAATAGGCGCAACCAGGCCCAGGCCCCTTCCAAGGCCCCTCAGGGCCCCAAGCAGGCCTTTTGATGGGACGCCCGGGGATGGCCCATCACTCTCCCTACCAGATCCTGCCCCTCTCTTTTACAACCGCCTCTCCCGTTTCTTTTCGGCGTGGTCCCAAATAACATCGGACAACTGGGTGCTTCAAACAGTCCAGTCGGGATACCGCCTCCAATTTGTTTCGCCCCCACCTTCCCACCCACCCTCCCTGTCCCTCTTCAGGGACCCCTCTCACGAGCAATTCCTCTTACAAGAGGTCCAGACTCTGTTGAGCGTGGGTGCCATAGAGGCAGTGCCTCAAGACAGGCGGGGCAGGGGATTCTATTCCGGATATTTTCTCATCCCCAAAGCGAAAGGAGGGCTACGTCCTATCCTGGACCTTCGCGAGCTGAACAAGTACCTGCTCAAGCCCAAGTTTCGCATGGTCACCTTGGGGACCATCATTCCCTCTCTGGATCCGGGAGACTGGTTTGCCGCCCTCGACATGAAGGACGCCTACTTCCATGTCGCGATCTACCCTCCTCATCGACGTTACCTCCGTTTTGTGGTCAACAACGCCCACTACCAGTTCGCCGTGTTACCATTCAGACGCTCCACCGCGCCGAGGGTGTTTACCAAATGCATGGCAGTGGTTGCCGCAGCCCTCCGCCGTCGTCAGATACACGTCTACCCGTATCTCGACGACTGGCTGGTTCGCGGACAGTCTCGACAGCTGGTAATGGGCCAGATGACAGAAATCCTGTCCCTCTTTCAGCGACTCGGTCTTCTCATCAATGCCGAGAAGTCCACCTTGATTCCATCGCAGCGGGTGGAGTTCATTGGAGCGGTCCTCGACTCCTCGTTGGCCCGAGCCTGCCTACCGCGATCTCGGCACCAGACGATGGTCTCCATCATCCGGGACCTCGTCACCTTCCCGACCACGATGGTGCGCTCCTGCCTCCGCCTCCTGGGCCACATGGCATCATGTACGTATGTCACCGCATACGCGCGGCTCCACCTCCGCCCGTTCCAGTCTTGGCTCGCCTCGGTGTACCGGCCGCATCAACATCCCATCGACATGGTGGTCACGGTCACCAAGCCGACCCTCGAGTCCCTCCGCTGGTGGCTCGACCCAGAGGTCGTGTGTGCGGGAGTCCCGTTCCACCCTCCTCGCCCGTCCGCCACTCTGACCACGGATGCCTCAGCGCTCGGTTGGGGAGCTCACCTGGGCGACCTTCACACCCAGGGCCTGTGGTCGCCCCAGGAGCTCGCTCTGCACATCAATGTCCGCGAGCTGCGAGCGATCCGTTTCGCCTGCCACACCTTCCGCACCCACCTGCAAGGCCGCTGTGTGACAGTGTTCACGGACAATACATCAGCAATGTTCTACGTGAACAAATAGGGCGGAGCCCGCTCCTCCCTCCTCTGCAGGGAAGCGATGTTCCTGTGGGACTTCTGCGTGACCCACTCCATTCACCTGGAAGCGTCCTTTCTTCTGGGAGTACAGAACACGCTGGCTGACCATCTCAGCAGGTCGTTCCTCTCCCACGAATGGTCTCTCCGTCCCGACGTCGCGCACACAATCTTCCGCAGGTGGGGGTTTCCCCGGATAGACCTATTCGCCTCCAAGGCGAACAGAAAGTGCCACTTGTTCTGCTCGTTCCGGGGTCACGCGCCGGGGTCCCTGTTGGATGCCTTCCTGTATCCCTGGCAGACTCACCTCCTCTACGCCTTCCCTCCGTTCCCGCTCGTGCACAGAGTGCTATAGAAGCTTCGGAGGGACAGAGCCACCGTCATACTCGTGGCTCCGGCCTGGCCGAGGCAACGTTGGTACACCCTGCTCCTCGAGCTCTCCGTTCGGGATCCTCTCCCCCTTCCGTTATGGCCGGACCTCATCACCCAGGACTTCGGAGACTCCGCCATCCGAACCTGCAGTCCCTCCATCTTACAGCTTGGTACCTGAGTGGTTGACCCGCACGGAGAGGGACTGTTCGGCGGCGGTGCAGCAAGTCCTGCTTGAGAGCAGAAAGCCTTCTACTCGCTCCACCTACCTTGCGAAGTGGAAGCGATTCGCACTCTGGTGTGATAGCCGAGAGCTCAATCCATTCGTAGTACCTGTCCCTACCATCTTGGACTACCTCTGGTACCTTAAGGAGCAAGGTCTTGCGGTCTCCTCCTTGAGAGTCCACCTCGCAGCAGTATCCGCCTTTCGTCCATCTGTGGAAGGTCGGTCAATCTTCTCCAACCAGATGGTTTCCCGCTTCCTCAAAGGCATGGACCGCTTGTACCCGCCGGTGCGGCGTCCTGCCCCGACCTGGGATTTGAACCTCGTGCTGGCCAAGCTGATGGGTCCCCCCTTCGAGCCCTTGGCCACGTGCTACCTGCTCTACCTCTCCTGGAAGACAGCCTTCCTCGTCGCAATTACATCAGCGAGACGAGTCTCTGAGCTCCGTGCTCTAACGGTGGGTCCACCATACACCGTCTTCCACGGGGATAAGGTGCAACTTCGACCACATCCGGCCTTCCTCCCTAAGGTGGTCTCGCCCTTCCACCTCAACCAGGAGATCTTCCTCCCGGTCTTCTTCCCGAAGCCGCATGCCTCGCCTAGGGAGCAACAGCTTCACACCCTGGACGTCCGCAGGGTGCTCGCTTTTTACATCGAGCGGACGAAGCCCTTCCGGCGTTCGCCCCAGCTGTTCGTAGCGGTTGCTGACTGCATGAAAGGCGAGCCGATCTCCTCCCAACGGATTTCCTCATGGGTCACAGCATGTATCCGGACCTGCTACGAGTTGGCTCGCGTGCCACCATGCCGCCTCACCGCTCACTCGACGAGAGCGCATGCCTCGTCGGCCGCCTTCCTGGCCCATGTCCCCATCCAGGACATCTGTCGAGCGGCCACCTGGTCTTCGGTCCACACCTTCGCCTCCCACTACGCGTTGGTGCAACAGTCACGAGACGACGCAGACTTCGGCTCCGCGGTATTACACTCTGCCACGTCTCACTCCGACCCCACCACCTAGGTAAGGCTTGGGAATCACCTGACTGGAATGCATAGGAGCAATCACTCGAAGAAGAAAAGACGGTTACTCACCGTAGTAACTGTTGTTCTTCGAGATGTGTTGCTCCTATCCATTCCAGACCCGCCCTCCTTCCCCACTGTCGGAGTAGCCGGCAAGAAGGAACTGAGGAGCGGACGGGCCGGCTGGGGTATATAACAGGGGCCATAGCGGCGCCACTCCAGGGGGCGCCAGCCGGCCCGCCGGAGTTGCTAGGGTAAAAAAGTTCCGAAGAGCCGTACACGCGCGGCGCGCACACCTGACTGGAATGGATAGGAGCAACACATCTCGAAGAATAACAGTTACTACGACGAGTAACTGTCTTTTCTATCCGCTCCTCTCCATCAGCCACTCTGCTATCTCCTCCCCTCCGCCAGCCACCCTGCTATCCGCTCGTCTCCGTCAGCCACCCTGCTATCCGCTGCTCTGTGTCAGGCACTCTGCGATCAGCTCCTCTCCGCCAGCCACTCTGCTATCCGCTCCCCTCCGCCAGCCACTCTGCGATCCGCTCCTCTCTCCGCCAGCCACCCTGCTATCCGCTCCTCTCCGTCAGCCAACCTGCTACTCGCTCCTCTCCGTCAGCTACCCTGCTATCCGCTACTCTGTGTCAGCCACCTGCTATCTGCTCCTCCCCGTCAGCCACTCTGCTATCCGCTCCTCTCCCGCAGCCACTCTGCTATCCGCTCCTCTCCGCCACCCACCCTGCTATCTGCTCCTCTCCATCAGCCACCCTGCTATCCGCTCCTCTCCGTCAGCCACCCTGCTATCCGCTCCTCTCTGTCAGCCACCCTGCTATCCGCTCCTCTCCGCCAGCCACCCTGCTATCCGCTCCTCTCAGTCAGCCACCCTGCTATCCGCTCCCTCCCCCAGCCACTCAGCTATCCGCTCCTCTCCGCCAACCACCCTGCTATCCGCTCCTCTCCGCTAGCCAACCTGCTATCCACTCCCTTCCGCCAGCCACTCTGCTGTCCTCTCCTCTGTGTCAGCCACCCTGCTATCCGCTCCTCTCCGTCAGCCACTCTGCTATCCGCTCCTCTCCGCCAGCCACCATGCTATTCGCTCATCTCCGCCAGCCACCCTGCTATCCGCTCCTTTCCGCCAGCAACCCTGCTATCCGCTCCTCTGTGTCAGCCACCCTGCTATCCACTCCTCTCCACCAGCCAATCTGCTATCCTCTCCTCTTTGCCAGCCAATCTGCTATCCGCTCCTGTGTCAGCCAATCTGCTATCCACTCGTGTGTCAGCCACCCTGCTATCCGCTCCTCTCTGCCAGCCAATCTGCTATCCGCTTCTCTCCGCCAGCCAACCTGTTATCCGCTCCTGCGTCACACAATCTGCTATCCGCTCCTCTCCGCCAGCCAGTCTGCTATCCGCTCCTAAGTCAGACTATATGCTATCCGCTCCTTTGTCAGACAATCTGCTATCCGCTCCTCTCCGCCACCCAATTTGCTATCCGCTCCTCTCAGTCAGACAATATGCTATCCGCTCCTCTCCGTCAGCCACCCTGCAATCAGCTCCTCTCCGCCAGCCACCCTGCTATCCGCTCCCATCCGCCAACCACCCTGCTATCCGCTCCTCTCCGCCAGGCAATCTGCTATCCGCTCCTCTCCGCCAGCCAATCTGCTATCCGCTCCTGCGTCACACAATCTGCTATCCGCTCCTCTCCGCCAGCCAGTCTGCTATCCGATCCTCTTTGCCAGCCAATTTTCTATCCTCTCCTCTCCGCCAGCCAATCTGCTATCCGCTCCTCTCCGCCAGCCAATCTGCTATCCGCTCCACTCCGCCAGCAAATCTGCTATCCGCTACTGTGACAGACACTCTGCTATCCGCTCCTCTCCACCAGCCAATTTGCTATCCGCTCCTCTCAGTCAGGCAATCTGCTATCCGCTCGTCTCCGCCAGCCACCCTGCTATCCGCTCCTCTCCGCCAGCCACCCTGCTATCCGCTCCTCTCCGCCAGCCACCCTGCTATCCGCTCCACTCCGCCAAGCACCCTGCTATCCGCTCCTCTCCGTCAGCCAATCTGCTTTCCGCACCTGTGTCAGCCACCCTGCTATCCGCTCCTCTCCGCCAGCCAATTTGCTATCCGCTCCTCTCCGCCCGCCAATCTGCTATCCGCTTCCTCTTCGACAGACAATCTGATATCCTTTCCTTTCCGCCAGCCAATCTGCTATCCGCTCCTGTGTCAGACAATCTGCTATCCGCTCCTCTCCGCCACCCAATTTGCTATCTGCTCCTCTCCGCCAGCCACCCTGCTATCCGCTCCTCTCCGCCAACCACTCTGCTATCCGTTCCTCTCCGCCAGCCAATCTGCTATCCGCTCCTCTCCGCCAGCCAGTCTGCGATCCGCTCCAATACGCCAGCCAATCTGCAATCCGCTCCCCTCCGCCAGCCAATCTGCTATCCGCTCCTCTCCTCCAACCACCCTGCTATCCGCTCCTCTCCGTCAGCCAATCTGCTTCACGCACCTGTGTCAGCCACCCTGCTATCCGCTCCTCTCCGCCAGCCAATTTGCTATCCGCTCCTCTCCGCCCGCCAACCTGCTATCCGCTCCTCTTCGACAGCCAATCTGATATCCGCTCCTCTCCGCCAGCCAATCTGCTATCCGCTCCTCTCCGCCAGCCACCCTGCTATCCGCTCCTCTCCGCCAGCCAATCTACTATCCGCTCCTATGTCAGCCAATCCGCTATCCGCTCCTCTCCGCCAACCACCCTGCTATCCGCTCGTCTCCGCCAGCCACCCTGCTATCCGCTCCTGTGTCAGCCACCCTGCTATCCGCTCCTCTCCGCCAGGCAATCTGCTATCCGCTCCTCTCCACCAGCCACCCTGCTATCCTTTCCTCTCCGCCACCCAATTTGCTATCCGCTCCTCTCCGCCACCCAATTTGCTATCCGCTCCTCTCTGCCAGCTACCCTGCAATCCGCTCCTCTCCGCCAGCCACCCTGCTATCCGCTCCTCTCCGCCAACCACCCTGCTATCTGCTCCTCTCCGCCAGCCACCCTGCTATCCGCTCCTCTCCGCCAACCACCCTGCTATCCGTTCCTCTCCGCCAGCCAATCTGCTATCCGCTCCTCTCCGCCAGCCAGTCTGCGATCCACTCCTTTTTGCCAGCCAATTTTCTTTCCTCTCCTCTCCGCGAGCCAATCTACTATCCGCTCCTCTCCGCCAGCCAATCTGCTATCCGCTCCAATCCGCCAGCCAATCTGCTATCCGCTCCCCTCCGCCAGCCAATCTGCTATCCGCTCCTCTCCTCCAACCAACCTGCTATCCTCTCCTCTCCGCCAGCCAATCTGCTATCCGCTCCTTTGTCAGCCAATCTGCTATCCACTCGTGTGTCAGCCACCCTGCTATCCGCTCCTCTCCGCCAGCCAATCTGCTATCCGCTTCTCTCCGCCAGCCAACCTGTTATCCACTCCTGTGTCAGCCAATCTACTATCCGCTCCTCTCTGCCAGCCACCATGCTATCCGCTACTCTTCGCCAGCCACCCTGCTATCCGCTCCTCTCCGCCACCCAATTTGCCATCCGCTCCTCTCAGTCAGGCAATCTGCTATCCGCTCCTCTCCGCCAGCCACCCTGCAATCCGCTCCTCTCCTCCAGCCACCCTGCTATCCGCTCCTCTCCGGCAACCACCCTGCTATCCGCTCCTCTCCGCCAGCCATCCTGCTATTCGCTCCACTCCGCCAACCACCCCGCTATCCGCTCCTCTCCGTCAGCCAATCTGCTATCCACTCCTGTGTCAGCCACCCTGCTATCCGCTCCTCTCCGCCAGCCAATTTGCTATCCGCTCCTCTCCGCCAGCCAATCTGCTATCCGCTCCTGTGTCAGCCAATCCGCTATCCTCTACTCTTTGCCAGCCAATCCAATATCCGCTCCTCTCTGCCAGCCACCCTGCTATCCGCTCCTCTCCCCCAGCCACCCTGCTATTCACCCCTCTCCGCCAGCTACCCTGCTATCCGCTTCTCTCCGTCAGCCAATCTGCTATCGGCTCCTGTGTCAGCCAATCTGCTATCCGCTCCTCTTTGCCAGCCAGTCTGCTATCCGCTCCTCTCCGTCAGCCACCCTGCTATCCGCTCCTCTCCGCCAACCACCCTGCTATCCGTTCCACTCTGCCAACCACCCTGCTATCCGCTCCTCTCCACCAGTCAATCTGATATCCGCTCCTGTGTCAGCCACCCTGCTATCCGCTCCTCTCCGCCAGCCACCCTGCTATGCGCTCCTCTCTGCCAACCACCCTGGTATCTGCTCCTGCGTCACACAATCTGCTATCCGCTCCTCTCCGCCAGCCAGTCTGCTATCCTCTCCAATCCGCCAGCCAATCTGCTATCCGCTCCCCTTCGCCAGCCAATCTGCTATCCGCTCCTCTCCGCCAACCACCCTGCTATCCGCTCCTCTCCTCCAACCACCCTGCTATCCGCTCCTCTCCGCCAAGCAATCTGCTATCCGCTCCTCTCCTCCAACCAACCTGTTATCCTCTCCTCTCCGCCAGCCAATCTGCTATCCTCTCCTCTTTGCCAGCCAATCTGCTATCTGCTCCTGTGTCAGCCAATCTTCTATCCGCTCGTGTGTCAGCCACCCTGTTATCCGCTCCTCTCCGTCAGCCAATCTGCTATCCGCTCCTCTCCGTCAGCCAATCTGCTATCCGCTCCTGTGTCAGCCACCCTGCTATCCGCTCCTCTCCGCCAGCCAATTTGCTATCCGCTCCTCTCCGCCCGCCAACCTGCTATCCGCTCCTCTTCGACAGCCAATCTGATATCCGCTCCTCTCCGCCAGCCAATCTGCTATCCGCTCCTCTCCGCCAGCCACCCTGCTATCCGCTCCTCTCCGCCAGCCAATCTGCTATCCGCTCCTATGTCAGCCAATCCGCTATCCGCTCCTCTCCGCCAACCACCCTGCTATCCGCTCGTCTCCGCCAGCCACCCTGCTATCCGCTCCTGTGTCAGCCACCCTGCTATCCGCTCCTCTCCGCCAGGCAATCTGCTATCCGCTCCTCTCCACCAGCCACCCTGCTATCCTTTCCTTTCCGCCAGCCAATCTGCTATCCGTTCCTGTGTCAGACAATCTGCTATCCGCTCCTCTCCGCCACCCAATTTGCTATCCGCTCCTCTCCGCCACCCAATTTGCTATCCGCTCCTCTCTGCCAGCTACCCTGCAATCCGCTCCTCTCCGCCAGCCACCCTGCTATCCGCTCCTCTCCGCCAACCACCCTGCTATCTGCTCCTCTCCGCCAGCCACCCTGCTATCCGCTCCTCTCCGCCAACCACCCTGCTATCCGTTCCTCTCCGCCAGCCAATCTGCTATCCGCTCCTCTCCGCCAGCCAGTCTGCGATCCGCTCCTTTTTGCCAGCCAATTTTCTTTCCTCTCCTCTCCGCGAGCCAATCTACTATCCGCTCCTCTCCGCCAGCCAATCTGCTATCCGCTCCAATCCGCCAGCCAATCTGCTATCCGCTCCCCTCCGCCAGCCAATCTGCTATCCGCTCCTCTCCTCCAACCAACCTGCTATCCTCTCCTCTCCGCCAGCCAATCTGCTATCCGCTCCTTTGTCAGCCAATCTGCTATCCACTCGTGTGTCAGCCACCCTGCTATCCGCTCCTCTCCGCCAGCCAATCTGCTATCCGCTTCTCTCCGCCAGCCAACCTGTTATCCACTCCTGTGTCAGCCAATCTACTATCCGCTCCTCTCTGCCAGCCACCATGCTATCCGCTACTCTTCGCCAGCCACCCTGCTATCCGCTCCTCTCCGCCACCCAATTTGCCATCCGCTCCTCTCAGTCAGGCAATCTGCTATCCGCTCCTCTCCGCCAGCCACCCTGCAATCCGCTCCTCTCCTCCAGCCACCCTGCTATCCGCTCCTCTCCGGCAACCACCCTGCTATCCGCTCCTCTCCGCCAGCCATCCTGCTATTCGCTCCACTCCGCCAACCACCCCGCTATCCGCTCCTCTCCGTCAGCCAATCTGCTATCCACTCCTGTGTCAGCCACCCTGCTATCCGCTCCTCTCCGCCAGCCAATTTGCTATCCGCTCCTCTCCGCCAGCCAATCTGCTATCCGCTCCTGTGTCAGCCAATCCGCTATCCTCTACTCTTTGCCAGCCAATCCAATATCCGCTCCTCTCTGCCAGCCACCCTGCTATCCGCTCCTCTCCCCCAGCCACCCTGCTATTCACTCCTCTCCGCCAGCTACCCTGCTATCCGCTTCTCTCCGTCAGCCAATCTGCTATCGGCTCCTGTGTCAGCTAATCTGCTATCTCCTCCTGTCTCAGCCAATCTGCTATCCCCTCCTGTGTCAGCCAATCTGCTATCCGCTCCTCTTTGCCATCCAATCTGCTATCCGCTCCTCTCCGCCAGCCACCATGCTATCCGCTCCTCTCCGCCAGCCAATCTGCTATCCGCTCCTCTCCGAAAACCACCCTGCTATCTGCCCCTGTCCGCCAGCCGATCTGCTATCCGCTCCTCTCCGCCACCCACCCTGCTATTCGCTCCTCTCCGCCAACCACCCTGCTATCCGCTCCTCTTCGCTAGCCACCCTGCTATCCGCTCCTCTCGGCTAGCCACCCTGCTATCCGCTCCTCTCCGCCAGCGAATCTGCTATCTGCTCCTCTCCGCCAGCCACCCGCCTATCCGCGCCTCTCCGCCAGCCAATCTGCTATCCGCTCCTGTCCGCCAGCCAATCTGCTATCTGCTCCTCTCCTCCATTCACCCTGCTATCTGCTCCTCTCCTCCATCCACCCTGCTATCCCCTCCTCTCCTCCAACCACCCTGCTATCCGCTCCTCTCCGGCAGCCAATCTGCTATCCGCTCCTCTCCGCCAACCAATCTGCTATCCGCTCCTGTCCGCCAGCGACGCCACTATCCAGTCCTGTCCGCCAACCACCCTGCTATCCGCTCCTCTCCACCAACCACCTTGCTATCCGATCCTCTCCGCCAGCCACCCTGCTATCCTCTCCTGTGTCAGCCAATCTGCTATCAGGAGCGGATAGCAAGGTGGCTGGCGCAGAGGAGGGGATAGCAGGGTGGCTAGCGGAGAGGAGTGGATAGTAGGGTGGTTGTCGGAAAGGAGCCGATTGTCTGACACAGGAGCGGATAGCAGATTGGCTGACGGAGAGGATCGGATAGTAGGGTGCCTGACGGAGAGGAGCGGATAGCAGATTGACTGGCGGAGAGGAGCGGATAGCAGATTGGTTGACAGAGAGTAGCGGATAGCAGATTGGCTCATGGAGAGGAGCGGATAACAGGGTGGCTGGTGGAGAGGAGCGGATAGCAGATTGGTTGACACAGGAGCGGATAGCAGATTGGCTGACACAGGAGCAGATAGCAGATTGGCTGACGGAGAAGAGCGGATAGCAGTGTGGCTGGAGGAGGGGAGCGGATAGCAGATTGGCTGACGGAGAGGAGCGGATAGCAGGGCGGAAGGCAGAGAGGAGCGGATAGCAGGGTGGCTGGCTGAGAGGAGCGGATAGCAGGGTGGTTGGCGGAGAGGAGCGGATAGCAGGGTGGCTGACGGAGAGGAGCGGATAGCAGACTGGCTGGCAAAGAGGAGCGGATAGCAGATTGGCTGACACAGGAGCGGATAGCAGATTGGCTGACACAGGAGCGGATAGCAGATTGGCTGACACAGGAGCGGATAGCAGACTGTCAGATGGAGAGGAGCGGATAGCAGGGTGGCTGGCGGAGAGGAGCGGATAGCAGATTGGCTGACGGAGAGGAGCGGATAGCAGGGTGGCTGACGGAGAGGAGCGGATAGCAGTTTGGTTGGCGGAGAGGAGCGGAGAGCAGATTGCCTGACGGAGAGGAGCGGATAGCAGGGTGGCTGGCGGAGAGGAGCGGATAGCAGATTGGCTGACGGAGAGGAGCGGATAGCAGGGTGGCTGACGGAGAGGAGCGGATAGCAGGGTGGCTGGCGGAAAGGAGCGGATAGCAGATTGGCTGACGCAGGAGCGGATAGCAGATTGGCTGACGGAGAGGAGCGGATAGCAGATTGGCTGACACAGGGGCGGATAGCAGATTGGCTGACACAGGAGTGGATAGCAGATTGGCTGGAAAAGAGGAGCGGACAGCAGTTTGGCTGGCAAAGAGGAGCGGATAGCAGATTGGCTGACACAGGAGCAGATAGCAGGGTGGCTGACGGAGAGGAGCGGATAGCAGGGTGGCTGGCGGAGGGGAGCGGATAGCAGATTGGCTGATGGAGCGGAGGGGATAGCAGTGTGGCTGGCGGAGAGGAGCGGATAACAGATTGGCTGACGGAGAGGAGCGGATAGCAGATTGGCTAACGGAGAGGAGGGGATAGCAGATTGGCTGACACAGGAGCGGATAGCAGATTGGCTGACACAGAAGCGAATAGCAGATTGACTGGCGGAGAGGAGCGGATAGCAGATTGGTTGACAGAGAGTAGCGGATAGCAGATTGGCTCATGGAGAGGAGCGGATAGCAGTGTGGTTGGCGGAGAGGAGCGGATAGCAGATTGGCAGACGGAGAGGAGCGGATAGCAGATTGGGTGACGGAGAGGAGCGGATAGCAGATTAGCTGACACAGGAGCGGATAGCAGGTTGGCTGACACAGGAGCGGATAGCAGATTGGCTGGCTGAGAGGAGCGGATAGCAGGGTGGTTTGCGGAGAGGAGCGGATAGCAGATTGACTGACACAGGAGTGGATAGCAGATTGGCTGATGGAGAAGAGTGGATAGCAGGGTGGCTGATGGAGAGGAGCGGATAGCAGATTGGCTGACGGAGAGGAGCGGATAGCAGATTGGCTGACGGAGAGGAGCGGATAGCAGATTAGCTGACAACGGAGCGGATAGCAGATTGGCTCGCAAAGAGGAGCGGACAGCAGTTTGGCTGGCAAAGAGGAGCGGATAGCAGATTGGCTGACACAGGAGCGGATAGCACATTGGCTGATGGAGAGGAGCGGATAGCAGATTGGATGACGGAGAGGAGCGGATAACAGGGTGGCTGGTGGAGAGGAGCGGATAGCAGATTGGTTGACACAGGAGCGGATAGCAGATTGGCTGACACAGGAGCAGATAGCAGATTGGCTGACGGAGAAGAGCGGATAGCAGTGTGGCTGGAGGAGGGGAGCGGATAGCAGATTGGCTGACGGAGAGGAGCGGATAGCAGGGTGGAAGGCAGAGAGGAGCGGATAGCAGGGTGGCTGGCTGAGAGGAGCGGATAGCAGGGTGGTTGGCGGAGAGGAGCGGATAGCAGGGTGGCTGACGGAGAGGAGCGGATAGCAGACTGGCTGGCAAAGAGGAGCGGATAGCAGATTGGCTGACACAGGAGCGGATAGCAGATTAGCTGACACAGGAGCGGATAGCAGATTGGCTGACACAGACGCGGATAGCAGACTGTCAGATGGAGAGGAGCGGATAGCAGGGTGGCTGGCGGAGAGGAGCGGATAGCAGATTGGCTGACGGAGAGGAGCGGATAGCAGGGTGGCTGACGGAGAGGAGCGGATAGCAGTTTGGTTGGCGGAGAGGAGCGGATAGCAGATTGCCTGACGGAGAGGAGCGGATAGCAGGGTGGCTGGCGGAGAGGAGCGGATAGCAGATTGGCTGACGGAGAGGAGCGGATAGCAGGGTGGCTGACGGAGAGGAGCGGATAGCAGGGTGGCTGGCGGAGAGGAGCGGATAGCAGATTGACTGACGCAGGAGCGGATAGCAGATTGTCTGACAGAGAGGAGAGGATAGCAGGGTGGCTGGCAAAGAGGGGCTGATAGCAGATTGGCTGACGGAGAGGAGCGGATAGCAGATTGGCTGACACAGGGGAGGATAGCAGATTGGCTGACACAGGAGCGGATAGCAGATTGGCTGGAAAAGAGGAGCGGACAGCAGTTTGGCTGGCAAAGAGGAGCGGATAGCAGATTGGCTGACACAGGAGCAGATAGCAGGGTGGCTGACGGAGAGGAGCGGATAGCAGTGTGGCTGGCGGAGGGGAGCGGATAGCAGATTGGCTGACGGAGCGGAGGGGATAGCAGTGTGGCTGGCGGAGAGGAGCGGATAGCAGATTGGCTGACGGAGAGGAGCGGATAGCAGATTGGCTGACGGAGAGGAGGGGATAGCAGATTGGCTGACACAGGAGCGGATAGCAGATTGGCTGACAGAGAAGCGAATAGCAGATTGGCTGACGGAGAGCAGCTGATAACATGGTGGCTGGAGGAGAGGAGCGGATAGCAGATTGGCTGACACAGGAGCGGATAGCAGATTGGCTGACGGAGAGGAGCGGATACCAGGGTGGCTGGCGGAGAGGAGCGGATAGCAGATTGGTTGACACAGGAGCATATAGCAGATTGGCTGACACAGGAGCGGATAGCAGGGTGGCTGACGGAGAGGAGCGGATAGCAGGGTGGCTGGCGGAGAGGAGCGGATAGCCGGGTGGCTGGCGGAGAGGAGCGGATAGTAGGGTGGCTGACACAGGAGCGGACAGCAGATTGGCTGACACAGGAACGGATAGCGGGGTGGCTGACACAGGAGCGTATAGCAGGGAGGCTGACGGAGAGGAGCGTATAGCAGGGTGGCTGACGGAGAGGAGCGGATAGCAGGGTGGCTGGAGGAGAGGAGCGGATAGCAGATTGACTGGCGGAGAGGAGCGGATACCAGGGTGGCTGACGGAGAGGAGCGGATAGCATGGTGGCCGACGGAGAGGAACGGATAGCAGGGCGTCTGACACAGGAGCGGATTGCAGATTGGCTGACGGAGAGGAGGGGATAGCAGATTGGCTGACACAGGAGCGAATAGCAGATTGGCTGACGGAGAGGAGCTGATAACAGGGTGGCTGGAGGAGAGGAGTGGATAGCAGATTGGTTGACACAGGAGCGGATAGCAGGGTGGCGGACGGAGAGGAGCGGATAGCAAAGTGGCTGACGGAGAAGAGCGGATAGCAGATTGGCTGACGGAGAGGAGCGGATAGCAGGGTGGCAGGTGGAGAGGAGCGGATAGCAGGGTGGCAGGCGGAGATTAGCGGATAGCAGGGTGGCAGACGGAGAGCAGCGGATAGCAGGGTGGCTGGCGGAGAGGAGCGGATAGCAGGGTGGCTGGCGGAGAGGAGCGGATAGCAGATTGACAGGCGGAGAGGAGCGGATAGCAGATTGACAAAAGCAGGAGCGGATAGCAGATTGGCTGACAGAGAGGAGAGGATAGCAGGGTGGCTGGCAAAGACGGGATGATAGTCGATTGGCTGACGGAGAGGAGCGGATAGCAGGGTGGCTGACGGAGAGGAACGGATAGCAGGGTGGCTGACACAGGAGCGGATAGCAGATTGGCTTGCAAAGAGGAGCGGATAGCAGATTGGCTGATGGAGTTGAGCGGATAGCAGGGTGGCTTGCGGAGAGGAGAGGATAGAAGATTGGCTGACAAAGGAGCGGATAGGAGATTGGCTGGCAAAGAGGAGCGGATCGCAGATAGGCTGACGGAGAGGAGCGGATAGCAGATTAGCAGACACAGGAGCGGATAGCATATTGGCTGACACTGGAGCGGATAGCAGATTGGCTGACACAGGAGCGGATAGCAGGGTGGCTGACGGAGAGGAGCGGATAGCAGGGTGGCTGGCAGAGAGGAGCGGATAGCAGGGTGGCTGACGGAGAGCAGAGGATAGCAGATTGGCTGACAAAAGAGCGGATAGAAGATTGGCTGGCAAAGAGGAGCGGCCAGAATTTTGGCTGGCAAAGAGGAGCAGATAGCAGATTGGCTGACGGAGATGAGAGGATAGCAGATTGGCTGACACAGGAGCGGATAGCAGGGTGGCTGGTAGAGAGGAGCGGATAGCAGATTGGCTGATGGAGAGGAGCGGATAGCAGCTTGTCTGACGGAGAGGAGCGGATAACAGGGTGGCTGACGGAGAGGAGCGGATAGCATATTGGCTGACACAGGAGCGGATAGCAGATTGGCTGACGGAGAGGAGCGGATAGCAGATAGGCTGGCGGAGAGGAGCGGATAGCAGATTGGCTGACACAGGGGCGGATAGCAGGGTGGCTGACGGAGAGGAGCGGATAGCAGATTGGCTGGCGCAGAGGACCGGATAGCAGATTGGCTGACGGAGAGGAGCTGATAGCAGATTGGCTGACACCGGAGCGGATAGCAGATTGGCTGGCAAAGAGGAGCGGATAGCAGGTTGGCTGACAAAGGAGCAGATAGCAGATTGGCTTACAGAGAGGAGTGGATAGCGGATTGGCTGACGGAGAGGAGAGGATAGCAGATTGGATGGCGCAGAGGACCGGATACCTGATTGGCTGACGGAGAGGTGCGGATACCAGATTGGCTGACACAAGAGCGGATAGCAGTTTGGCTGACACAAGAGCGTATAGCAGTTTGGCTGACGGAGAGGAGCGGATAACAGGGTGGCTGACACAGGATTGGATAGCAGATTGGCTGGCGGAGAGGAGACGATAGCAGATTGGCTGACACAGGAGCGGATAGCAGATTGGCTGGCAAAGAGGAGCGGATAGCAGATTGGCTGGCGGAGAGGAGCGGATCGCAGATTGGCTGGCAAAGAGGAGCGGATCGCAGATAGGCTGATGGAGAGGAGCGGATAGCAGATTAGCAGACACAGGAGCGGATAGCAGATTAGCAGACACAGGAGCGGATATCAGATTGGCTGGCAAAGAGGAGCGGACAGCAGTTTGGCTGGAAAGAGGAGCGGATAGCAGATTGGCTGACACAGGAGCAGATAGCATATTGGCTTACAGAGAGCAGTGGATAGGAGATTGGCTGACGGAGAGGAGAGGATAGGAGATTGGCTGGCGCATAGGAGCGGATACAAGATTGGCTGACGGAGAGGTGCGGATAGCAGATTGGCTGAAGGAGAGGAGTGGATAGCAGATTGGCTGACACAGGAGTGGATAGCAGATTGGCTGACACAGGAGCGGATAGCAGATTGGCTGGCAAAGAGGAGCGGACAGCAGTTTGGCTGACTGAGAGGAGCGGATAGCAGGGTGGCTGACGGAGAGGAACGGTTAGCAGGGTGGCTGACACAGGAGCGGATAGCAGATTGGCTGACGGAGGGGAGCGGATAGCAGATTGGCTGACGGAGAGGAGCGGATAGCAGATTGACTGGCAAAGAGGAGCGGATCGCAGATTGGCTGGCAAAGAGGATCGGATCGCATATTGGCTGACATAGGAGCGGATAGCAGATTGGCAGAGACAGGAGCGGATAGCAGATTGGCTGGCAGAGAGGAGCGGATAGCAGATTGCCTGACGGAGAGGAGCGGATAGCAGATTGGCTGGCGGAGAGGAGCAGATAGCAGGGTGGTTGACGGAGAGGAGCGGATAGCAGATTGGCTGACACAGGAGCGGATAGCAGTCTGGCTGACGGAGAGGAGCGGATAGCAGAATGGCTGACGGAGAGGACCGGATACCTGATTGGCTGACGGAGAGGTGCGGATAGCAGATTGGGTGACACAGGAGCGGATAGCAGTTTGGCTGACGGAGAGGAGCGGATAACAGGGTGGTTGGCTGAGAGGAGAGGATAGCAGATTCGCTGACACAGCAGCGGATAGCAGATTGGCTGACACAGGAGCGGATAGCAGGGTGGCTGACGGAGAGCAGCGGATAGAAGATTGGCTGACGGAGAGGAGTGGATAGCAGGGTGGCTGGCGAAGAGGAGCGGATACCAGATTGGCTGACGGAGAGGAGCGGATAGCAGGGAGGCTGACGGAGAGGAGCGGATAGCAGGGTGCCTGACGGAGAGGAGCGGATAGGAGGGTGGCTGACGGAGAGGAGCGGATAGCAGATTGGCTGACACAGGGGCGGATAGCAGGGTGGCTGACGGAGAGGAGCGGATAGCAGATTGGCTGGCGCAGAGGACCGGATAGCAGATTGGCTGGCGCAGAGGAGCGGATAGCAGATTGGCTGACAAAGGAGCGGATAGGAGATTGGCTGGCAAAGAGGAGCGGATAGCAGATTGGCTGACACAGGAGCGGAGAGCAGATTGGCTTACAGAGAGGAGTGGATAGCAGATTGGCTGACGGAGAGGAGGGGATAGCAGATTGGCTGGCGCAGAGGACCGGATACCTGATTGACTGACGGAGAGGTGCGGATAGCAGATTCGCTGACACAGGAGCGGATAGCAGTTTGGCTGACGGAGAGGAGCGGATAACAGGGTGGTTGGCAGAGAGGAGAGGATAGCAGATTCGCTGACACAGCAGCGGATAGCAGGGTGGCTGACGGAGAGCAGCGGATAGAATGGTGGCTGACGGAGAAGCGCGGATAGCAGGGTGGCTGGCGGAGGGGAGCGGATAGCAGATTGGCTGACACAGGAGCGGATAGCAGATTGGCTTACAGAGAGGAGTGGATAGCAGATTGGCTGACGGAGAGGAGAGGATAGCAGATTGGTTGGCGCAGAGGAGCGGATACCAGATTGGCTGACGGAGAGGTGCGGATAGCAGATTGGCTGACACAGGAGCGGATAGCAGATTGGCTGACACAGGAACGGATAGCAGATTGGCTGACGGAGAGGAGCGGATAGCAGGGTGGCTGGCGGAGAGGAGCGGATAGCATATTGGCTGATGGAGTTGAGCGGATAGCAGGGTGGCTGACGGAGAGGAGCGGATAGCAGATTGGCTGGCAAAGAGGAGCGGATAGCAGATTGGCTGGCGGAGAGGAGCGGATCGCAGATTGGCTGGAAAAGAGGAGCGGATCGCAGATAGGCTGACGGAGAGTAGCGGATAGCTGATTAGCAGGCACAGGAGCGGATAGCAGATTGGCTGACACAGGAGCGGATAGCAGATTGGCTGGCAAAGACGAGCGGACAGCAGTTTGGCTGGAAAGAGGAGCGGATAGCAGATTGGCTGACACAGGAGCGGATAGCAGATTGGCTTACAGAGAGGAGTGGATAGCAGATTGGCTGACGGAGAGGAGAGGATAGCAGATTTCCTGGGGCAGAGGGGCGGATACCAGATTGGCTGACGGAGAGGTGCGGATAGCAGATTGGCTGACACAGGAGCGGATAGCAGTTTGGCTGATGTAGAGGAGCGGATAGCAGGGTGGCTGACGGAGAGGTGCGGATAGCAGGGTGGCTGGCGGAGAGGAGCGGATAGCTGATTGATTGGCGGAGAGGAGAGGATAGCAGATTGTTTGACGGGGCGGAGCGAATAGCAGATTGGCTGGCAAAGAGGAGTGGATAGCAGATTGGCTGGCGCAGAGGAGCGGATACCAGATTGGCTGACACAGGAGCGGATAGCAGATTGGCTGACACAGGAGCGGATAGCAGATTGGCTGACGGAGAGGAGCGGATAGCAGGGTGGCTGGCAAAGAGGAGCGGACAGCAGTTTGGCTGGAAAGAGGAGCGGATAGCAGATTGGCTGACACAGGAGCGGATAGCAGATTGGCTGACGGAGAGGAGAGGATAGCAGATTGGCTGGCGCAGAGGAGCTGATACCAGATTGGCTGACGGAGAGGTGCGGATAGCAGGGTGGCTGGCGGAGAGGAGCGGATAGCAGATTGACTGGCGGAGAGGAGAGGATAGCAGATTGACTGACGCAGGAGCGGATAGCAGATTGGCTGGCTGAGAGGAGCGGATAGCAGGGTGGCTGACGGAGAGGAGAGGATAGCAGGGTGGCTGACGGAGAGGAACGGTTAGCAGGGTGGCTGACACAGGAGCGGATAGCAGATTGGCTGACGGAGGGGAGCGGACAGCAGATTGGCTGACGGAGAGGAGCAGATAGGAGATTGACTGGCAAAGAGGAACGGATCGCAAATTGGCTGGCAAAGAGGAGCGGATCGCAGATTGGCTGGCAAAGAGGAGCGGATCGCAGATTGGCAGAGACAGGAGCGGATAGCAGATTGGCTGGCAGAGAGGAGCGGATAGCAGGGTGGCTGACGGAGAGGAGCGGATAGCAGATTGCCTGACGGAGAGGAGCGGATAGCAGATTGGCTGGCGGAGAGGAGCAGATAGCAGGGTGGCTGACGGAGAGGAACGGTTAGCAGGGTGGCTGACACAGGAGCGGATAGCAGTTTGGATGACGGAGAGGAGCGGATAGCAGATTGGCTGACCGAGAGGAGCGGATAACAGGGTGGCTGGCGAAGAGGAGCTGATACCAGATTGGCTGAAGGAGAGGAGCGGATAGCAGATTGGCAGATACAGGAGCGGATAGCAGATTGGCTGACACAGGAGCAGATAGCAGATTGGCTGGCAAAGAGGAGCGGACAGCAGTTTGGCTGGCAAAGAGGAGCGGATAGCAGGGTGGCTGACGGAGAGGAACGGTTAGCAGGGTGGCTGACGGAGAGGAACGGTTAGCAGGGTGGCTGACACAGGAGCGGATAGCAGATTGGCTGAGGGAGGGGAGCGGAGAGCAGATTGGCTGACGGAGAGGAGCGGATAGAAGATTGACTGGCAAAGAGGAGAGGATCGCAGATTGGCTGGCAAAGAGGAGCGGATCGCAGATTGGCTGACACAGGAGAGGATAGCAGATTGGGAGAGACAGGAGCGGATAGCAGATTGGCTGGCAGAGAGGAGCGGATAGCAGGGTGGCTGACGGAGAGGAGCAGATAGCAGATTGGCTGGCGGAGAGGAGCAGATAGCAGGGTGGCTGACGGAGAGGAACGGTTAGCAGGGTGGCTGACACAGGAGCGGATAGCAGTTTGGCTGACGGAGAGGAGCGGATAGCAGGGTGGCTGGCGGAGAGGTGCGGATAGCAGGGTGGCTGGCAAAGAGGAGCGGATAGCAGGGTGGCTGACGGAGAGGAACGGTTAGCAGGGTGGCTGACGGAGAGGAACGGTTAGCAGGGTGGCTGACACAGGAGCGGATAGCAGATTGGCTGACGGAGGGGAGCGGATAGCAGATTGGCTGACGGAGAGGAGCGGATAGGAGATTGACTGGCAAAGAGGAGCGGATCGCAGATTGGCTGGCAAAGAGGAGCGGATCGCAGATTGGCTGACACAGGAGAGGATAGCAGATTGGCAGAGACAGGAGCGGATAGCAGATTGGCTGGCAGAGAGGAGCGGATAGCAGGGTGGCTGACGGAGAGGAGCGGATAGCAGATTGCCTGACGGAGAGGAGCGGATAGCAGATTGGCTGGCGGAGAGGAGCAGATAGCAGGGTGGCTGACGGAGAGGAATGGTTAGCAGGGTGGCTGACACAGGAGCGGATAGCAGGGTGGCTGACGGAGAGGAGCGGATAGCAGGGTGGCAGGCGGAGAGGAGCGGATAGCAGATTGGCTGACGGAGAGGAGCGGATAGCAGATTGGCTGACGGAGAGGAGCTGATAACAGGGTGGCTGGAGGAGAGGAGCGGATAGCATATTGGCTGACACAGGAGCGGATAGCAGATTGGCTGACGGAGAGGAGCGGATAGCATGGTTGCTGGCAGAGAGGAGCGGATAGCATATTGGCTGACGGAGTTGAGCGGATAGCAGGGTGGCTGACGGAGAGGAGCGGATAGCAGATTGGCTGACACAGGAGCGGATAGCAGATTGGCTGGCAAAGAGGAGCGGATAGCAGATTGGCTGACGGAGAGGAGCGGATAGCAGGGTGGCTGGCGGAGAGGAGCGGATAGCAGATTGACTGGCGGAGAGGAGCGGATAGCAGATTGTTTGACGGGGCGGAGCGAATAGCAGATTGGCTGGCGGAGAGGAGCGGATAGCAGGTTGGCTGACGAAGAGGAGCGGATAGCAGGGTGGCTGACACAGGAGCGGATAGCAGATTGGCTGACACAGGTGCGGATAGCAGGGTGGCGGACGGATAGGAGCGGATAGCAGTGTGGCTGACGGAGAGGAGCGGATAGCAGTGTGGCTGACGGAGAGGAGCGGATAGCAGGTTGGCTGACCGAGAGGAGCGGATAACAGGGTGGCTGGCGAAGAGGAGCTGATACCAGATTGGCTGACGGAGAGGAGCGGATAGCAGATTGGCTGACGGAGAGGATCGGATAGCAGCTTGTCTAACGGAGAGGAGCGGATAACAGGGTGGCTAGAGGAGAGGAGCGGATAGTAGATTGGCTGACACAGGAGCGGATAGCAGATTGGCTGAAACAGGAGCGGATAGCAGACTGGCTGACGGAGAGGAGCGGATAGCAGATTGGCTGGCGCAGAGGAGCGGATATCAGATTGGCTGACACCGGTGCGGATACCAGATTGGCTGGCAAAGAGGAGCGGATAGCAGATTGGCTGACACAGGAGCGGATAGCAGATTGGCTTACAGAGAGGAGTGGATAGCAGATTGGCTGACGGAGAGGAGAGGATAGCAGATTGGCTGGCGCACAGGAGTGGATACCTGATTGGCTGACGGAGAGGAGCGGATAGCAGATTTCCTGACGGAGAGGAGCGGATAGCAGATTGGCTGGCGGAGAGGAGCAGATAGCAGGGTGGCTGACGGAGAGGAACGGTTAGCAGGGTGGCTGACACAGGAGCGGATAGCAGTTTGGATGACGGAGAGGAGCGGATAGCAGATTGGCTGACCGAGAGGAGCGGATAACAGGGTGGCTGGCGAAGAGGAGCTGATACCAGATTGGCTGAAGGAGAGGAGCGGATAGCAGATTGGCAGATACAGGAGCGGATAGCAGATTGGCTGACACAGGAGCAGATAGCAGATTGGCTGGCAAAGAGGAGCGGACAGCAGTTTGGCTGGCAAAGAGGAGCGGATAGCAGGGTGGCTGACGGAGAGGAACGGTTAGCAGGGTGGCTGACGGAGAGGAACGGTTAGCAGGGTGGCTGACACAGGAGCGGATAGCAGATTGGCTGAGGGAGGGGAGCGGAGAGCAGATTGGCTGACGGAGAGGAGCGGATAGAAGATTGACTGGCAAAGAGGAGCGGATCGCAGATTGGCTGGCAAAGAGGAGCGGATCGCAGATTGGCTGACACAGGAGAGGATAGCAGATTGGGAGAGACAGGAGCGGATAGCAGATTGGCTGGCAGAGAGGAGCGGATAGCAGGGTGGCTGACGGAGAGGAGCAGATAGCAGATTGGCTGGCGGAGAGGAGCAGATAGCAGGGTGGCTGACGGAGAGGAACGGTTAGCAGGGTGGCTGACACAGGAGCGGATAGCAGTTTGGCTGACGGAGAGGAGCGGATAGCAGGGTGGCTGGCGGAGAGGTGCGGATAGCAGGGTGGCTGGCAAAGAGGAGCGGATAGCAGGGTGGCTGACGGAGAGGAACGGTTAGCAGGGTGGCTGACGGAGAGGAACGGTTAGCAGGGTGGCTGACACAGGAGCGGATAGCAGATTGGCTGACGGAGGGGAGCGGATAGCAGATTGGCTGACGGAGAGGAGCGGATAGGAGATTGACTGGCAAAGAGGAGCGGATCGCAGATTGGCTGGCAAAGAGGAGCGGATCGCAGATTGGCTGACACAGGAGAGGATAGCAGATTGGCAGAGACAGGAGCGGATAGCAGATTGGCTGGCAGAGAGGAGCGGATAGCAGGGTGGCTGACGGAGAGGAGCGGATAGCAGATTGCCTGACGGAGAGGAGCGGATAGCAGATTGGCTGGCGGAGAGGAGCAGATAGCAGGGTGGCTGACGGAGAGGAATGGTTAGCAGGGTGGCTGACACAGGAGCGGATAGCAGGGTGGCTGACGGAGAGGAGCGGATAGCAGGGTGGCAGGCGGAGAGGAGCGGATAGCAGATTGGCTGACGGAGAGGAGCGGATAGCAGATTGGCTGACGGAGAGGAGCTGATAACAGGGTGGCTGGAGGAGAGGAGCGGATAGCATATTGGCTGACACAGGAGCGGATAGCAGATTGGCTGACGGAGAGGAGCGGATAGCATGGTTGCTGGCAGAGAGGAGCGGATAGCATATTGGCTGACGGAGTTGAGCGGATAGCAGGGTGGCTGACGGAGAGGAGCGGATAGCAGATTGGCTGACACAGGAGCGGATAGCAGATTGGCTGGCAAAGAGGAGCGGATAGCAGATTGGCTGACGGAGAGGAGCGGATAGCAGGGTGGCTGGCGGAGAGGAGCGGATAGCAGATTGACTGGCGGAGAGGAGCGGATAGCAGATTGTTTGACGGGGCGGAGCGAATAGCAGATTGGCTGGCGGAGAGGAGCGGATAGCAGGTTGGCTGACGAAGAGGAGCGGATAGCAGGGTGGCTGACACAGGAGCGGATAGCAGATTGGCTGACACAGGTGCGGATAGCAGGGTGGCGGACGGATAGGAGCGGATAGCAGTGTGGCTGACGGAGAGGAGCGGATAGCAGATTGACTGGCGGAGAGGAGCGGATAGCAGGTTGGCTGACCGAGAGGAGCGGATAGCAGGTTGGCTGACCGAGAGGAGCGGATAACAGGGTGGCTGGCGAAGAGGAGCTGATACCAGATTGGCTGACGGAGAGGAGCGGATAGCAGATTGGCTGACGGAGAGGATCGGATAGCAGCTTGTCTAACGGAGAGGAGCGGATAACAGGGTGGCTAGAGGAGAGGAGCGGATAGTAGATTGGCTGACACAGGAGCGGATAGCAGATTGGCTGAAACAGGAGCGGATAGCAGACTGGCTGACGGAGAGGAGCGGATAGCAGATTGGCTGGCGCAGAGGAGCGGATATCAGATTGGCTGACACCGGTGCGGATACCAGATTGGCTGGCAAAGAGGAGCGGATAGCAGATTGGCTGACACAGGAGCGGATAGCAGATTGGCTTACAGAGAGGAGTGGATAGCAGATTGGCTGACGGAGAGGAGAGGATAGCAGATTGGCTGGCGCACAGGAGTGGATACCTGATTGGCTGACGGAGACGTGCGGATAGCAGATTGGCTGACACAGGAGCGGATAGCAGTTTGGCTGACGGAGAGGAGCGGATAACAGGGTGGCTGGCGGAGAGGAGAGGATAGCAGATTCGCTGACACAGCTGCGGATAGCAGATTGGCTGACACAGGAGCGGATAGCAGGGTGGCTGACGGAGAGTAGCGGACAGAACGGTGGCTGACGGATAAGAGCGGATAGCAGGGTGGCTGGCGGAGGGGAGCGGATAGCAGATTGGCTGACGGAGAGGAGCGGATAGCAGGGTGGCAGGCGGAGAGGAGCGGGTAGCAGATTGGCTGACGGAGAGGAGCGGATAGCAGATTGGCTGACGTAGATGAGCTGATAACAGGGTGGCTGGAGGAGAGGAGCGGATAGCATATTGGCTGACACAGGAGCGGATAGAAGATTGGCTGACGGAGAGGAGCGGAGAGCAGGGTGGCTGGCGGAGAGGAGCGGATAGCATATTGGCTGATGGAGTTGAGCGGATAGCAGGGTGGCTGACGGAGAGAAGCGGATAGGAGATTGGCTGACACAGGAGCGGATAGCAGATTGGCTGGCGGAGAGGAGCGGATAGCAGATTGGCTGGCGCACAGGAGTGGATACCTGATTGGCTGACGGAGACGTGCGGATAGCAGATTGGCTGACACAGGAGCGGATAACAGTTTGGCTGACGGAGAGGAGCGGATAACAGGGTGGCTGGCGGAGAGGAGAGGATAGCAGATTCGCTGACACAGCTGCGGATAGCAGATTGGCTGACACAGGAGCGGATAGCAGATTGGCTGACACAGGAGCGGATAGCAGATTGGCTGACACAGGATCGGATAGCAGATTGGCTGACTGAGAGGAGCGGATAGCAGATTGGCTGGCGGAGAGGAGCGGATAGCAGATTGGCTGACACCGGAGCGGATAGCAGATTGGCTGGCAAAGAGGAGCGGATAGCAGATTGGCTGACACAGGAGCGGATAGCAGATTGTCTTACAGAGAGGAGTGGATAGCAGATTGGCTGACGGAGAGGAGAGGATAGCATATTGGCTGGCGCAGAGGAGCGGATACCTGATTGGCTGACGGAGAGGTGCGGATAGCAGATTGGCTGACACAGGAGCGGATAGCAGTTTGGCTGACAGAGAGGAGCGGATAACAGGGTGGCTGGCGGAGAGGAGAGGATAGCAGATTCGCTGACACAGCAGCGGATTGCAGATTGGCTGACACAGGGGCGGATAGCAGGGTGGCTGACGGAGAGCAGCGGATAGAAGGGTGGCTGACGGAGAAGAGCGGAGAGAAGGGTGGCTGGAGGAGGGGAGCGGATAGCAGGGTGGCAGGCGGAGAGGAACGGATAGCAGATTGGCTGACAAAAGAGCGTATAGCAGATTGGCTGGCAAAGAGGAGAAGCCAGCATTTTGGCTGGCAAAGAGGAGCAGAAAGCAGATTGGCTGACGGAGAGGAGAGGATAGCAGATTGGCTGACACAGGAGCGGATAGCAGATTGGCTGATGGAGAGGAGCGGACAGCAGACTGGCTGGCGGACAGGAGCGGATAGCAGATTGGCTGACACAGGGGCGGATAGCAGGGTGGCTGACGGAGAGGAGCGGATAGCAGATTGGCTGGCACAGAGGACCGGATAGCAGAATGGCTGACGGAGAGGAGCGGATAGGAGATTGGATGGCAAAGAGGAGCGGACAGCAGTTTGGCTGGAAAGAGGAGCGGATAGCAGATTGGCTGACAGAGGAGCAGACAGCAGATTGGTTTACAGAGAGGAGTGGATAGCAGATTGGCTGGCGCAGAGGAGCGGATACCAGATTGGCTGAGGGAGACGTGCGGATAGCAGATTGGCTGACACAGGAGCGGATAGCAGTTTGGCTGACGGAGAGGAGCGGATAACAGGGTGGCTGGCGGAGAGGAACGGATAGCAGATTGGCTGACGGAGAGGAGCGGATAACAGGGTCGCTGACACAGGAGCGGATAGCAGATTGGCTGACACAGGAGCGGATAGCAGGGTGGCTGACACAGGAGCGGATAGCAGGGTGGCTGACGGAGAGGAGCGGATAGCAGGGTGGCAGGCGGAGAGGAGCGGATAGCAGATTGGCTGACGGAGAGGAGCGGATAGCAGATTCGCTGACACAGGCGCGGATAGCAGGGTGGCTGACGGAGAGCAGCGGATAGAAGGGTGGCTGACGGAGAAGAGCGGAGAGAAGGGTGGCTGGAGGAGGGGAGCGGATAGCAGGGTGGCAGGCGGAGAGGAACGGATAGCAGATTGGCTGACACAGGAGCGGATAGCAGATTGGCTGGCAAAGAGGAGCGGATAGCAGATTGGCTGACGGAGAGGAGCGGATAGCAGGGTGGCTGGCGGAGAGGAGCGGATAGCAGATTGACTGGCGGAGAGGAGCGGATAGCAGATTGTTAGACGGGGTGGAGCGAATAGCAGATTGGCTGGCGGAGAGGAGCGGATAGCAGGTTGGCTGACGAAGAGGAGCGGATAGCAGGGTGGCTGACACAGGAGCGGATAGCAGATTGGCTGACACAGGTGCGGATAGCAGGGTGGCGGACGGATAGGAGCGGATAGCAGTGTGTCTGACGGAGAGGAGCGGATAGCAGATTGACTGGCGGAGAGGAGCGGATAGCAGGTTGGCTGACGGAGAGGGGCGGATAGCAGATTGGTTGACACAGGAGCGGATAGCAGATTGGCTGACGGAGAGGAGCGGACAGCAGATTGGCAGAGACAGTAGCGGATAGCAGATTGCCTGACGGAGAGGAGCGAACAACAGATTGGCTGGCAAAGAGGAGCGGATAGCAGATTGGTTGACACAGGAGCGGATAGCAGATTGGCTCACACAGGAGCGGATAGCGGGGTGGCTGACGGAGAGGAGTGGATAGCAGGGTGGCTGACGGAGAAGAGCGGATAGCAGGGTTGCTGTCGGAGAAGAGAGGACAGCAGGGTGGCTGACGGAGAGGAGCGGATAGCAGGGTGGCTGACAGAGAGGAGCGGATAGCAGGGTGGTTGATGGAGAAGAGCGGATACCAGGGTGGCTGACGGAGAGGAGTGGATAACAGGGTGGCTGGCGGAGAGGAGCGGATAGCAGATTGGCTGACACAGGAGCGGATAGCAGATTGTCTGACACAGGAGCGGATAGCGGGGTGGCTGATGGAGAGGAGTGGATAGCAGGGTGGCTGACGGAGAGGAGCGGATAGCAGGGTGGCTGACGGAGAAGAGCGGATAGCAAGTTGTCTGACGGGGAGGAGCGGATAGCAGGGTGGCTGACGGAGAGGAGCGGATAGCAGATTGATTGGCGGAGAGGAGCGGATAGCAGATTGATTGGCGGAGAGGAGCGGATAGCAGATTGGCTGGCACAGGAGCGGATAGCAGGGTGGCTGACGGAGAGGAGCGGACAACAGACTGGCTGGCAGAGAGGAGCGGATAGCAGATTGGCTGACACAGGAGCGGATAGCAGATTGTTTGACGGGGAGAAGCAGATAGCAGATTGGCTGGCAGAGAGGAGCAGATAGCAGGGTGGCTGACGGAGAGGAGAGGATAGCAGGGTGGCTGGCGGAGAGGAGTGGATAGCAGATTGACTGGCGGAGAGGAGAGGATAGCAGATTGACTGACGCAGGAGCGGATAGCAGATTGGCTGGCAGAGAGGAGCGGATAGCAGGGTGGCTGACGGAGAGGAGAGGATAGCAGGGTGGCTGGCGGAGAGGAGCGGATAGCAGATTGGCTGGCGGAGAGGAGCGGATAGCAGGGCTGGCTGACACAGGAGCGGATAGCAGATTGGCTGAAGGAGAGGAGCGGATAGCAGATTGGCAGATACAGGAGCGGATAGTAGATTGGCTGACACAGGAGCGGATAGCAGATTGGCTGACACAGGAGCGTACAGAAGATTGGCTGACGGAGAGGAGCGGATAACAGGGTGACTGGCGGAGAGGAGTGGATAGCAGATTCGCTGACACAGCAGCGGATAGCAGATTGGCTGACACAGGAGCGGATAGCAGGGTGGCTGACGGAGAGCAGCGGATAGAAGATTGGCTGGCGGAGAGGAGCGGATAGCAGATTGGCTCACACAGGAGCGGATAGCGGGGTGGCTGACGGAGAGGAGTGGATAGCAGGGTGGCTGACGGAGAGGAGCGGATAGCAGGGTGGCTGACGGAGAAGAGCGGATAGCAGGGTGGCTGACGGAGAGGAGCGGATAGCAGGGTGGCTGACAGACAGGAGCGGATAGCAGGGTGGTTGATGGAGAAGAGCGGATAGCAGGGTGGCTGACGGAGAGGAGTGGATAACAGGGTGGCTGGCGGAGAGGAGCGGATAGCAGATTGGCTGACACAGGAGAGGATAGCAGATTGGCCGAGACAGGAGCGGATAGCAGATTGCCTGGCGGAGAGGAGCGGATAGCATATTGGCTGATGGAGAGGAGCGGATAGCAGGGTGGCTGAAGGAGAGGAACGGATAGCAGATTGGCTGCCACATGAGCGGATAGCAGATTGGCTGACAGAGAGGAGCGGATAGCAGATTGGCTGACGGAGAGGAGCGGATAGCAGATTGGCTGACACAGGAGCGGATAGCAGATTGGCTGACGGAGAGGAGGGGATAGCAGATTGGCTGACACAGGAGCGGATAGCTGGGTGGCTGGCGGAGAGGAGCGGATAGCATGGTGGCTGCCGGAGAGGAGCGGATAGCAGGGTGGCTGGCGGAGAGGAGCGGATAGCAGATTGGCTGGCAAAGAGGAGCGAATAGCAGATTGGCTGACAAAGGAGCGGACAGCAGATTGGCTGACAGAGGAGCGGATAGCAGAATGGCTGGCGGATACGAGCGGATAGCAGGGTGGCTGGAAGAGAGGAGCGGATAGCAGATTGGCTGACACAGGTGCGGATAGCAGTGTGGCTGGCAAAGAGGAGCGGATAGCAGATTGGCTGACACAGGACCGGATAGCAGATGGGCTGATACAGGAGCGGATAGCAGTTTGTCTGACAAAGGAGCGGATAGCAGATCGGCTGGCGGAGAGGAGCGGATAGCAGATTGGCTGACACAGGAGTAGATAGCAGGGTGGTTGGCGGAGAGGAGCGGATAGCAGGGAGGCTGGCGGAGAGGAGCGGATAGCAGGGTGGCTGGCGGAGAGGAGCAGATAGCAGAGTGGCTGGCGGAGAGGAGCGGATAGCAGATTGGCTGACACAGGAGTAGATAGCAGGGTGGTTGGCGGAGAGGAGCGGACAGCAGGGAGGCTGGCGGAGAGGAGCGGATAGCAGTGTGGCTGGCGGAGAGGAGCGGATAGCAGGGTGGCTGGCGGAGATGAGCGGATAGCAGATTGGCTGGCAAAGAGGAGCGAATAGCAGATTGGCTGACAAAGGAGCGGATAGCAGATTGGCTGGAGGAGAGGAGTGGATAGCAGATTGGCTGACGGAGAGGAGAGGATAGCAGATTGGTTGGCGCAGAGGAGCGGATACCAGATTGGCTGACGGAGAGGTGCGGATAGCAGATTGGCTGACACAGGAGCGGATAGCAGATTGGCTGACACAGGAACGGATAGCAGATTGGCTGACGGAGAGGAGCGGATAGCAGGGTGGCTGGCGGAGAGGAGCGGATAGCATATTGGCTGATGGAGTTGAGCGGATAGCAGGGTGGCTGACGGAGAGGAGCGGATAGCAGATTGGCTGGCAAAGAGGAGCGGATAGCAGATTGGCTGGCGGAGAGGAGCGGATCGCAGATTGGCTGGCAAAGAGGAGCGGATCGCAGATAGGCTGACGGAGAGTAGCGGATAGCTGATTAGCAGACACAGGAGCGGATAGCAGATTGGCTGACACAGGAGCGGATAGCAGATTGGCTGGCAAAGAGGAGCGGACAGCAGTTTGGCTGGAAAGAGGAGCGGATAGCAGATTGGCTGACACAGGAGCGGATAGCAGATTGGCTTACAGAGAGGAGTGGATAGCAGATTGGCTGACGGAGAGGAGAGGATAGCAGATTTCCTGGGGCAGAGGGGCGGATACCAGATTGGCTGACGGAGAGGTGCGGATAGCAGATTGGCTGACACAGGAGCGGATAGCAGTTTGGCTGATGTAGAGGAGCGGATAGCAGGGTGGCTGACGGAGAGAAGCGGATAGCAGGGTGGCTGGTGGAGAGGAGCGGATAGCTGATTGATTGGCGGAGAGGAGAGGATAGCAGATTGACTGACGCAGGAGCGGATAGCAGATTGGCTGGCAGAGAGGAGCGGATAGCAGGGTGGCTGACGGAGAGGAGAGGATAGCAGGGTGGCTGGCGGAGAGGAGCGGATAGCAGATTGGCTGAAGGAGAGCAGCGGATAGCAGATTGGCAGATACAGGAGCGGATAGCAGATTGGCTGACACAGGAGCGGATAGCAGATTGGCTGGCAAAGAGGAGCGGACAGCAGATTGGCTGACACAGGAGCGAATAGCAGATTGGCTGACGGAGAGGAGCTGAGAACAGGGTGGCTGGAGGAGAGGAGCGGATAGCAGATTGGCTGACACAGGAGCGGATAGCAGATTGGCTGACACAGGAGCGGATAGGAGATTGGCTGACGGAGAGGAGCGGATAGCAGGGTGGCTGGCTGAGAGGAGCGGATAGCAGATTGGTTGACACAGGAGCGGATAGCAGATTGGCTGACATAGGAGCGGATAGCAGGGTGGCAGACGGAGAGGAGCGGATAGCAGGGTGGCTGACGGAGAAGAGCGGATAGTAGATTGGCTGACGGAGAGGACCGGATACCTGATTGGCTGACGGAGAGGTGCGGATAGCAGATTGGGTGACACAGGAGCGGATAGCAGTTTGGCTGACGGAGAGGAGCGGATAACAGGGTGGTTGGCGGAGAGCAGAGGATAGAAGGGTGGCTGACGGAGAAGAGCGGATAGCAGGGTGGCTGGCGGAGGGGAGCGGATAGTAGATTGGCTGACACAGGAGCGGATAGCAGATTGGCTGACACAGAGGCGGATAGCAGGGTGGCTGACGGAGAGCAGAGGATAGAAGGGTGGCTGACGGAGAAGAGCGGATAGCAGGGTGGCTGGCGGAGGGGAGCGGATAGCAGATTGGCTGACACAGGAGCGGATAGCAGATTGGCTGACACAGGAGCGGATAGCAGATTGGCTGACACAGGAGCGGATAGCAGATTGGCTGACGGAGAGGAGCGGATAGCAGGGTGGCTGGCGGAGAGGAGCGGATAGCATATTGGCTGATGGAGTTGAGCGGATAGCAGGGTGGCTGACGGAGAGGAGCGGATAGCAGATTGGCTGACACAGGAGCGGATAGCAGATTGGCTGGCAAAGAGGAGCGGATAGCAGATTGGCTGGCGGAGAGGAGCGGATCGCAGATTGGCTGGCAAAGAGGAGCGGATCGCAGATAGGCTGGCGGAGAGGAGCGGATAGCAGATTAGCAGACACAGGAGCGGATAGCAGATTGGCTGACACAGGAGCGGATAGCAGATTGGCTGGCAAAGAGGAGCGGATAGCAGATTGGCTGACACAGGAGCGGATAGCAGATTGGCTTACAGAGAGGAGTGGATAGCAGATTGGCTGACGGAGAGGAGAGGATAGCACATTGGCTGGCGCAGAGGAGCGGATACCAGATTGGCTGACGGAGAGGTGCGGATAGCAGATTGGCTGACACAGGAGCGGATAGCAGATTGGCTGACACAGGAGCGGATAGCAGATTGGCTGACGGAGAGGAGCGGATAGCAGGGTGGCTGGCAAAGAGGAGCGGACAGCAGTTTGGCTGGAAAGAGGAGCGGATAGCAGATTGGCTGACACAGGAGCGGATAGCAGATTGGCTTACAGAGAGGAGTGGATAGCAGATTGGCTGACGGAGAGGAGAGGATAGCAGATTGGCTGGCGCAGAGGAGCTGATACCAGATTGGCTGACGGAGAGGTGCGGATAGCAGATTGGCTGACACAGGAGCGGATAGCAGTTTGGCTGATGTAGTGGAGCGGATAGCAGGGTGGCTGACGGAGAGGAGCGGATAGCAGGGTGGCTGGCGGAGAGGAGCGGATAGCAGATTGGCTGGCGGAGAGGAGCAGATAGCAGGGTGGCTGACGGAGAGGAACGGTTAGCAGGGTGGCTGACACAGGATTGGATAGCAGTTTGGCTGACGGAGAGGAGCGGATAGCAGGGTGGCTGGCGGAGAGGTGCGGATAGCAGGGTGGCTGGCAAAGAGGAGCGGATAGCAGGGTGGCTGACGGAGAGGAACGGTTAGCAGGGTGGCTGACGGAGAGGAACGGTTAGCAGGGTGGCTGACACAGGAGCGGATAGCAGATTGGCTGAAGGAGGGGAGCGGATAGCAGATTGGCTGACGGAGAGGAGCGGATAGGAGATTGACTGGCGGAGAGGAGCGGATAGCAGGGTGGCTGACGGAGAGGAGCGGATAGCAGATTGCCTGACGGAGAGGAGCGGATAGCAGATTGGCTGGCGGAGAGGAGCAGATAGCAGGGTGGCTGACGGAGAGGAATGGTTAGCAGGGTGGCTGACACAGGAGCGGGTAGCAGGGTGGCTGACGGAGAGGAGCGGATAGCAGGGTGGCAGGCGGAGAGGAGCGGATAGCAGATTGGCTGACGGAGAGGAGCGGATAGCAGATTGGCTGACGGAGAGGAGCTGATAACAGGGTGACTGGAGGAGAGGAGCGGATAGCATATTGGCTGACACAGGAGCGGATAGCAGATTGGCTGACGGAGAGGAGCGGATAGCATGGTTGCTGGCAGAGAGGAGCGGATAGCATATTGGCTGACGGAGTTGAGCGGATAGCAGGGTGGCTGACGGAGAGGAGCGGATAGCAGATTGGCTGACACAGGAGCGGATAGCAGATTGGCTGGCAAAGAGGAGCGGATAGCAGATTGGCTGACGGAGAGGAGCGGATAGCAGGGTGGCTGGCGGAGAGGAGCGGATAGCAGATTGACTGGCGGAGAGGAGCGGATAGCAGATTGTTTGACGGGGCGGAGCGAATAGCAGATTGGCTGGCGGAGAGGAGCGGATAGCAGGTTGGCTGACGAAGAGGAGCGGATAGCAGGGTGGCTGACACAGGAGCGGATAGCAGATTGGCTGACACAGGTGCGGATAGCAGGGTGGCGGACGGATAGGAGCGGATAGCAGTGTGGCTGACGGAGAGGAGCGGATAGCAGTGTGGCTGACGGAGAGGAGCGGATAGCAGGTTGGCTGACCGAGAGGAGCGGATAACAGGGTGGCTGGCGAAGAGGAGCTGATACCAGATTGGCTGACGGAGAGGAGCGGATAGCAGATTGGCTGACGGAGAGGAGCGGATAGCAGCTTGTCTGACGGAGAGGAGCGGATAACAGGGTGGCTAGAGGAGAGGAGCGGATAGTAGATTGGCTGACACAGGAGCGGATAGCAGATTGGCTGAAACAGGAGCAGATAGCAGACTGGCTGACGGAGAGGAGCGGATAGCAGATTGGCTGGCGCAGAGGAGCGGATATCAGATTGGCTGACACCGGTGCGGATACCAGATTGGCTGGCAAAGAGGAGCGGATAGCAGATTGGCTGACACAGGAGCGGATAGCAGATTGGCTTACAGAGAGGAGTGGATAGCAGATTGGCTGACGGAGAGGAGAGGATAGGAGATTGGCTGGCGCACAGGAGTGGATACCTGATTGGCTGACGGAGACGTGCGGATAGCAGATTGGCTGACACAGGAGCGGATAGCAGGGTGGCTGACGGAGAGCAGCGGACAGAACGGTGGCTGACGGATAAGAGCGGATAGCAGGGTGGCTGGCGGAGGGGAGCGGATAGCAGATTGGCTGACGGAGAGGAGCGGATAGCAGGGTGGCAGGCGGAGAGGAGCGGGTAGCAGATTGGCTGACGGAGAGGAGCGGATAGCAGATTGGCTGACGGAGATGAGCTGATAACAGGGTGGCTGGAGGAGAGGAGCGGATAGCATATTGGCTGACACAGGAGCGGATAGAAGATTGGCTGACGGAGAGGAGCGGATAGCAGGGTGGCTGGCGGAGAGGAGAGGATAGCAGATTGACTGACGCAGGAGCGGATAGCAGATTGGCTTGCTGAGAGGAGCGGATAGCAGGGTGGCTGACGGAGAGGAGAGGATAGCAGGGTGGCTGGCGGAGAGGAGCGGATAGCAGATTGGCTGAAGGAGAGGAGCGGATAGCAGATTGGCAGATACAGGAGCGGATAGCAGATTGGCTGACACAGGAGCAGATAGCAGATTGGCTGGCAAAGAGGAGCGGACAGCAGTTTGGCTGGCAAAGAGGAGCGGATAGCAGGGTGGCTGACGGAGAGGAACGGTTAGCAGGGTGGCTGACGGAGAGGAACGGTTAGCAGGGTGGCTGACACAGGAGCGGATAGCAGATTGGCTGACGGAGGGGAGCGGATAGCAGATTGGCTGACGGAGAGGAGCGGATAGGAGATTGACTGGCAAAGAGGAGCGGATCGCAGATTGGCTGGCAAAGAGGAGCGGATCGCAGATTGGCTGACACAGGAGAGGATAGCAGATTGGCAGAGACAGGAGAGGATAGCAGATTGGCTGGCAGAGAGAAGCGGATAGCAGGGTGGCTGACGAGGAGGAGCGGATAGCAGATTGCCTGACGGAGAGGAGCGGATAGCAGATTGGCTGGCGGAGAGGAGCAGATAGCAGGGTGGCTGACGGAGAGGAACGGTTAGCAGGGTGGCTGACACAGGAGCGGATAGCAGTTTGGCTGACGGAGAGGAGCGGATAGCAGATTGGCTGACCGAGAGGAGCGGATAACAGGGTGGCTGGCGAAGAGGAGCTGATACCAGATTGGCTGACGGAGAGGAGCGGATAGCAGATTGGCTGACGGAGAGGAGCGGATAGCAGCTTGTCTGACGGAGAGGAGTGGATAACAGGGTGGCTAGCGGAGAGGAGCGGATAGCAGATTGGCTGACACAGGAGCGGATAGCAGATTGGCTGACACAGGAGCGGATAGCAGATTGGCTGACGGAGAGGAGCGGATAGCAGATTGGCTGGCGCAGAGGAGCGGATATCAGATTGGCTGACACCGGAGCGGATACCAGATTGGCTGGCAAAGAGGAGCGGATAGCAGATTGGGTGACACAGCAGCGGATAGCAGATTGGCTTACAGAGAGGAGTGGATAGCAGATTGGCTGACGGAGAGGAGAGGATAGCAGATTGGCTGGCGCAGAGGAGTGGATACCTGATTGGCTGACGGAGACGTGCGGATAGCAGATTGGCTGACACAGGAGCGGATAGCAGGGTGGCTGACGGAGAGCAGCGGACAGAACGGTGGCTGACGGATAAGAGCGGATAGCAGGGTGGCTGGCGGAGGGGAGCGGATAGCAGATTGGCTGACGGAGAGGAGCGGATAGCAGGGTGGCAGGCGGAGAGGAGCGGATAGCAGATTGGCTGACGGAGAGGAGCGGATAGCAGATTGGCTGACGGAGAGGAGCGGATAACAGGCTGGCTGGATGAGAGGAGCGGATAGCATATTGGCTGACACAGGAGCGGATAGCAGATTGGCTGACGGAGAGGAGCGGAGAGCAGGGTGGCTGGCGGAGAGGAGCGGATAGCATATTAGCTGATGGAGTTGAGCGGAGAGCAGGGTGGGTGACGGAGAGGAGCGGATAGCAGATTGGCTGACACAGGAGCGGATAGCAGATTGGCTGGCAAAGAGGAGCGGATAGCAGATTGGCTGGCGGAGAGGAGCGGATCGCAGATTGGCTGGCAAAGAGGAGCGGATCGCAGATAGGCTGACACCGGAGCGAATAGCAGATTGGCTGACGGAGAGGAGCGGATCGCAGATTGGCTGACGGAGAGGAGCGGATAGCAGCTTGTCTGACGGAGAGGAGCGGATAGCAGCTTGTCTGACGGAGAGGAGCGGATAACAGGGTGGCTGGCGGAGAGGAGCGGAGAGCAGATTGGCTGACACAGGAGCGGATAGCAGATTGGCTGACACAGGAGCGGATAGCAGATTGGCTGGCGGAGAGGAGCGGATTGCAGATTGGCTGGCGCAGAGGAGCGGATAGCAGATTGGCTGACACCGGAGCGGATAGCAGATTGGCTGACGGAGAGGAGCGGATAGCAGATTGGCTGACGGAGAGGAGCTGATAACAGGGTGGCTGGAGGAGAGGAGCGGATAGCATATTGGCTGACACAGGAGCGGATAGCAGATTGGCTGACACAGGAGCGGATAGCAGATTGGCTGACGGAGAGGAGCGGATAGCAGGGTGGCTGGCGGAAAGGAGCGGATAGAATATTGGCTGATAAAGTTGAGCGGATAGCAGGGTGGCTGACGGAGAGGAGAGGATAGCAGATTGGCTGACACAGGAGCGGATAGCAGATTGGCTGGCAAAGAGGAGCGGATCGCAGATAGGCTGACGGAGAGCAGCGGATAGCAGATTAGCAGACACAGGAGCGGATAGCATATTGGCTGACACTGGAGCGGATAGCAGATTGGCTGACACAGGAGCGGATAGAAGGGTGGCTGACGGAGAGGAGCGGATAGCAGGTTGGATGATGGAGAGGAGCGGATAGCAGGGTGGCTGGCAGAGAGGAGTGGATAGCAGGGTGGCTGACGGAGAGCAGAGGATAGCAGATTGGCTGACAAAAGAGCGGATAGCAGATTGGCTGGCAAAGAGGAGCGGCCAGCATTTTGGCTGGCAAAGAGGAGCAGATAGCAGATTGGCTGACGGAGAGGAGAGGATAGCAGATTGGCTGACAAAGGAGCGGATAGCAGGGTGGCTGGTAGAGAGGAGCGGATAGAAGATTGGCTGACGGAGAGGAGCGGATAGCAGATTGGCTGACGGAGAGGAGAGGATAGCAGCTTGTCTGACGGAGAGGATCGGATAACAGGGTGGCTGACGGAGAGGAGCGGATAGCATATTGGCTGACACAGGAGCGGATATCAGATTGGCTGACACAGGAGCGGATAGCAGATTGGCTGACACAGGAGCGGATAGCAGATTGGCTGACACAGGAGCGGATAGGAGATTGGCTGGCAAAGAGGAGCGGACAGCAGTTTGGCTGGAAAGAGGAGCGGATAGCAGATTCGCTAACACAGGAGCGGACAGCAGATTGGTATACAGAGAGTAGTGGATAGCAGATTGGCTGACGGAGAGGAGAGGATAGCAGACTGGCTGGCGGAGAGGAGCGGATAGCAGACTGGCTGGCGGAGAGGAGCGGATAGCAGATTGGCTGACACAGGGGCAGATATCAGGGTGGCTGACGGAGAGGAGCGGATAGCAGATTGGCTGGCACAGAGGACCGGATAGCAGATTGGCTGACGGAGAGGAGCGGATAGCAGATTGGCTGACACCGGAGCGGATAGGAGATTGGCTGGCAAAGAGGAGCGGACAGCAGTTTGGCTGGAAAGAGGAGCGGATAGCAGATTCGCTAACACAGGAGCGGACAGCAGATTGGTATACAGAGAGTAGTGGATAGCAGATTGGCTGACGGAGAGGAGAGGATAGCAGATTGGCTGGCGCAGAGGAGCGGATACCATATTGGCTGACGGAGAGGTGCGGATAGCAGATTCGCTGACACAGGAGCGGATAGCAGATTGGCTGACACAAGAGCGGATAGCAGGGTGGCTGACGGAGAGAAGCGGATAGCAGATTGTTTGACGGGGAGGAGCGGATAGCAGATTGGCTGGCGGAGAGGAGCGGATAGCAGATTGGCTGACGGACAGGAGCGGATAGCAGATTGGGTGACGGAGAGGAGCGGATAGCAGATTGGCTAGCGGAGCGGATAGCAGGGAAGCTGGCGGAGAGGAGCGGATAGCAGATTGGCTGACACAGGAGCAGATAGCAGATTGGCTGACGGAGAGGAGCGGATAGCAGGGTGGATGACAGAGAGGAGCGGATAGCACATTGACTGGCGGAGAGGAGCGGATAGCAGATTGGCTGGCGGAGAGGAGCGGATAGCAGGGTGGCTGACGGAGAGGAGCGGATAGCAGGGTGGCTGGAGGAGAGGAGCGGATTGCAGATTTACTGGCGGAGAGGAGCGGATAGCAGGTTGCCTGACGGGGAGGAGCGGATAGCAGGTTGCCTGACGGAGAGGAGCGGATAGCAGGGTGGCTGACGGAGAGGAGCGGATAGCAGGGTGACTGACGGAGAGGAGCGGATAGCAGGGTGGCTGACGGAGAGGAGCGCATAGCAGATTGGCTGACGGAGAGGAGCGGATAGCAGATTGGCTGACGGAGAGGAGCGGATAGCAGATTGGCTGACACAGGAGCGGATAGCAGGGTGGCTGACGGAGAGGAGCGCATAGCAGATTGGCTGACGGAGAGGAGCGGATAGCAGATTGGCTGACACAGGAGCGGATAGCAGATTGGCTGACACAGGATCGGATAGCAGATTGGCTGACTGAGAGGAGCGGATAGCAGATTGGCTGACGGAGAGGAGCGGATAGCAGATTGGCTGACGGAGAGGAGCGGATAGCAGATTGGCTGACACAGGAGCGGATAGCAGGGTGGCTGACGGAGAGGAGCGCATAGCAGATTGGCTGACGGAGAGGAGCGGATAGCAGATTGGCTGACACAGGAGCGGATAGCAGATTGGCTGACACAGGAGCGGATAGCAGATTGGCTGACTGAGAGGAGCGGATAGCAGATTGGCTGGCGGAGAGGAGCGGATAGCAGATTGGCTGACACCGGAGCGGATAGCAGATTGGCTGGCAAAGAGGAGCGGATAGCAGATTGGCTGACACAGGAGCGGATAGCAGATTGTCTTACAGAGAGGAGTGGATAGCAGATTGGCTGACGGAGAGGAGAGGATAGCATATTGGCTGGCGCAGAGGAGCGGATACCTGATTGGCTGACGGAGAGGTGCGGATAGCAGATTGGCTGACACAGGAGCGGATAGCAGTTTGGCTGACAGAGAGGAGCGGATAACAGGGTGGCTGGCGGAGAGGAGAGGATAGCAGATTCGCTGACACAGCAGCGGATTGCAGATTGGCTGACACAGGGGCGGATAGCAGGGTGGCTGACGGAGAGCAGCGGATAGAAGGGTGGCTGACGGAGAAGAGCGGATAGAAGGGTGGCTGGAGGAGGGGAGCGGATAGCAGGGTGGCAGGCGGAGAGGAACGGATAGCAGATTGGCTGACAAAAGAGCGTATAGCAGATTGGCTGGCAAAGAGGAGAAGCCAGCATTTTGGCTGGCAAAGAGGAGCAGAAAGCAGATTGGCTGACGGAGAGGAGAGGATAGCAGATTGGCTGACACAGGAGCGGATAGCAGATTGGCTGACACAGGAGCGGATAGCAGATTGGCTGATGGAGAGGAGCGGACAGCAGACTGGCTGGCGGAGAGGAGCGGATAGCAGATTGGCTGACACAGGGGCGGATAGCAGGGTGGCTGACGGAGAGGAGCGGATAGCAGATTGGCTGGCACAGAGGACCGGATAGCAGACTGGCTGACGGAGAGGAGCGGATAGCAGATTGGCTGACACCGGAGCGGATAGGAGATTGGATGGCAAAGAGGAGCGGACAGCAGTTTGGCTGGAAAGAGGAGCGGATAGCAGATTGGCTGACAGAGGAGCAGACAGCAGATTGGTTTACAGAGAGGAGTGGATAGCAGATTGGCTGGCGCAGAGGAGCGGATACCAGATTGGCTGACGGAGAGGTGCGGATAGCAGATTGGCTGACACAGGAGCGGATAGCAGTTTGGCTGACGGAGAGGAGCGGATAACAGGGTGGCTGGCGGAGAGGAACGGATAGCAGATTGGCTGACGGAGAGGAGCGGATAACAGGGTGGCTGACACAGGAGCGGATAGCAGATTGGCTGACACAGGAGCGGATAGCAGGGTGGCTGACACAGGAGCGGATAGCAGGGTGGCTGACGGAGAGGAGCGGATAGCAGGGTGGCAGGCGGAGAGGAGCGGATAGCAGATTGGCTGACGGAGAGGAGCGGATAGCAGATTGGCTGACGGAGAGGAGCGGATAGCAGATTGGCTGGAGGAGAGGAGCGGATAGCAGATTGGCTGGAGGAGAGGAGCGGATAGCATATTGGCTGACACAGGAGCGGATAGCAGATTGGCTGACGGAGAGGAGCGGATAGCATGGTTGCTGGCAGAGAGGAGCGGATAGCATATTGGCTGACGGAGTTGAGCGGATAGCAGGGTGGCTGACGGAGAGGAGCGGATAGCAGATTGGCTGACACAGGAGCGGATAGCAGATTGGCTGGCAAAGAGGAGCGGATAGCAGATTGGCTGACGGAGAGGAGCGGATAGCAGGGTGGCTGGCGGAGAGGAGCGGATAGCAGATTGACTGGCGGAGAGGAGCGGATATCAGATTGTTTGACGGGGCGGAGCGAATAGCAGATTGGCTGGCGGAGAGGAGCGGACAGCAGGTTGGCTGACGAAGAGGAGCGGATAGCAGGGTGGCTGACACAGGAGCGGATAGCAGATTGGCTGACACAGGTGCGGATAGCAGGGTGGCGGACGGATAGGAGCGGATAGCAGTGTGGCTGACGGAGAGGAGCGGATAGCAGATTGACTGGCGGAGAGAAGCGGATAGCAGGTTGGCTGACGGAGAGGGGCGGATAGCAGATTGGTTGACACAGGAGCGGATAGCAGATTGGCTGACGGAGAGGAGCGGACAGCAGATTGGAAGAGACAGTAGCGGATAGCAGATTGCCTGACGGAGAGGAGCGGATAGCAGATTGGCTGGCACAGGAGCGGATAGCAGGGTGGCTGACGGAGAGGAGCGGACAACAGATTGGCTGGCAAAGAGGAGCGGATAGCAGATTGGTTGACACAGGAGCGGATAGCAGATTGGCTCACACAGGAGCGGATAGCGGGGTGGCTGACGGAGAGGAGTGGATAGCAGGGTGGCTGACGGAGAGGAGCGGATAGCAGGGTGGCTGACGGAGAAGAGCGAATAGCAAGGTGTCTGACGGGGAGGAGCGGATAGCAGGGTGGCTGACGGAGAGGAGCGGATAGCAGGGTGGCTGACGGAGAGGAGCGGATACCAGGGTTGCTGTCGGAGAAGAGAGGATAGCAGGGTGGCTGACGGAGAGGAGCGGATAGCAGGGTGGCTGACGGAGAGGAGCGGATAGCAGGGTGGTTGATGGAGAAGAGCGGATAGCAGGGTGGCTGACGGAGAGGAGTGGATAACAGGGTGGCTGGCGGAGAGAAGCGGATAGCAGATTGGCTGACACAGGAGCGGATAGCAGATTGTCTGACACAGGAGCGGATAGCGGGGTGGCTGACGGAGAGGAGTGGATAGCAGGGTGGCTGGCGGAGAGGAGCGGATAGCAGACTGGCTGACACAGGAGCGGATAGCAGATTGGCAGACACAGGAGCGGATAGCAGGGTGGCTGGCAAAGAGGAGCGGATAGCTGATTGGCTGACACAGGACCGGATAGCAGATGGGCTGATACAGGAGCGGATAGCAGGTTGTCTGACAAAAGAGCGGATAGCAGATCGGCTGGCGGAGAGGAGCGGATAGCAGATTGGCTGACACAGGAGTGGATAGCAGGGTGGTTGGCGGAGAGGAGCGGATAGCAGGGTGGCTGGCGGAGAGGAGCAGATAGCAGGGTGACTGGCGTAGAGGAGCGGATAGCAGATTGGCTGGCGGCGAGGAGCGGATAGCAGATTGGCTGACACAGGAGTGGATAGCAGGGTGGTTGGCGGAGAGGAGCGGATAGCAGGGTGGCTGGCGGAGAGGAGCAGATAGCAGAGTGGCTGGCGGAGAGGAGCGGATAGCAGATTGGCTGGCGGAGAGGAGCGGATAGCAGATTGGCTGACACAGGAGTAGATAGCATTGTGGTTGGCGGAGAGGAGCGGATAGAAGGGTGGCTTTCGGAGAGGAGCGGATAGCAGGGTGGCTGGCGGAGAGGAGCGGATAGCAGGGTGGCTGGTGGAGAGGATAGCAGATTGGCTGGCGGAGAGGAGCGAAGAGCAGATTGGCTGACACAGGAGCGGATAGCAGGGTGTCTGGCGGAGAGGAGCGGATAGCAGGGTGGCTGGCGGAGAGGAGCGGATAGCAGGGTGGCTGGCGGAGATGAGCGGATAGCAGATTGGCTGACAAAGGAGCGGATAGCAGATTGGCTGACACAGGAGCGGATAGCAGTGTGGCAGGCAAAGAGGAGCGGATAGCAGATTGGCTGATACAGGAGCGGATAGCAGGGTGGCTGGCAAAGAGGAGCGGATAGCAGATTGGCTGACACAGGAGCGGATAGCAGGGTGGCAGGCAAAGAGGAGCGGATAGCAGATTGGCTGATACAGGAGCGGATAGCAGGGTGGCTGGCAAAGAGGAGCGGAGAGCAGATTGGCTGACACAGGAGCGATTAGCAGATTGGCTGTCGGAGAGGAGCGGATAGCAAGGTAGTTGGCGGAGAGGAGTTGATAGCAGGGTGGCTGGCGGAGAGGAGAGGATAGCACGGTGGCTGGCGGAGAGGAGCGGATAGCAGATTGCCTGACACAGGAGCGGATAGCAGGGTGGCTGACGGAGAGGAGCGGATAGCAGTGTGGCTGGAGGAGAGGAGCGGATAGCAGATTGGCTGACACATGAGCGGATAGCAGATTGGCTGGCGGAGAGGAGCGGATAGCAGATTGGCTGACACAGGAGCAGATAGCAGGGTGGCTGGCGGAGAGGAGCAGATAGCAGGGTGGCTGGCGGAGAGGAGAAAATAGCAGATTGGCTGGCGGAGAGGAGAAAATAGCAGATTGGCTGACACAGGAGCGGATAGCAGGGTGGCTGGAGGAGAGGAGCGGATAGCAGGGTGGCTGGCGGAGAGGACCGGATAGCAGAGTGGCTGGCGGAGAGGAGCGGATATCAGGGAGGCTGGCGGAGAGTACCGGATAGCAGATTGGCTGGCGGAGACGAGCGGATAGCAGGGTGGCTGGCAGAGAGGAGCGGATAACAGGGTGGCTTACACAGGAGCGGATAGCAGATTGGCTCGCGGAGACGAGCGGATAGCAGGGTGGCTGGCGGAGAGGAGCGGATAGCAGGGTGTTTGGCGGAGAGGAGTGGATAGCAGATTGGCTGGCAAAGAGGAGAGGATAGCAGATTGACTGACACAGGAGCGGATAGCAGGGTTGCTGACACAGGAGCGGATAGGAGTGTGGCTGACAGAGAGGAGCGGATAGCAGATTGGCTGACACAGGAGCGGATAGGAGATTGGCTGGCAAAGAGGAGCAGATAACAGATTGGCAGACACAGGAGAGGATAGCATGGTGGCTGGAGGAGAGGAGCGGATAGCAGATTGGCTTGCGGAGAGGGTCGGATAGCAGATTGGCTGACACAGGAGCGGATAGCAGATTGCCTGACACAGGAGCGGATAGCAGGGTGGCTGGCGGAGAGGAGCGGATAGCAGATTGGCTGACACAGGACCGGATAGCAGATTGGCTGACACAGGAGCGGATAGCAGATTGTCTGACACAGGAGCAGATAGCAGGGTGGCTGGCAGAGAGGAGCGGATAGCAGATTGGCTGGCGGAGAGGAGCGGATAGCAGATTGGCTGACACAGGAGCGGATAGCAGGGTGGCTGGAAAAAGGAGCGGATAGCAGATTGGCTGACACAGGAGCGGATAGCAGGGTGGCTGGCAAAGAGGAGCGGATAGCTGATTGGCTGACACAGGACCGGATAGCAGATGGGCTGATACAGGAGCGGATAGCAGGTTGTCTGACAAAAGAGCGGATAGCAGATCGGCTGGCGGAAAGGAGCGGATAGCAGATTGGCTGACACAGGAGTGGATAGCAGGGTGGTTGGCGGAGAGGAGCGGATAGCAGGGTGGCTGGCGGAGAGGAGCAGATAGCAGGGTGACTGGCGGAGAGGAGCGGATAGCAGATTGGCTGGCGGCGAGGAGCGGATAGCAGATTGGCTGACACAGGAGTGGATAGCAGGGTGGTTGGCGGAGAGGAGCGGATAGCAGGGTGGCTGGCGGAGAGGAGCAGATAGCAGAGAGGCTGGCGGAGAGGAGCGGATAGCAGAGTGGCTGGCGGAGAGGAGCGGATAGCAGATTGGCTGGCGGAGAGGAGCGGATAGCAGATTGGCTGACACAGGAGTAGATAGCATTGTGGTTGGCGGAGAGGAGCGGATAGCAGGGTGGCTTTCGGAGAGGAGCGGATAGCAGATTGGCTGGCGGAGAGGAGCGGATAGCAGGGTGGTTGGCGGAGAGGAGCTGATAGCAGATTGGCTGGCAAAGAGGAGAGGATAGCAGATTAGCTGGCGGAGAGGAGCGGATAGCAGATTGGCTGACACAGGAGCGGATAGCAGGGCGGCTGGCGGAGAGGAGCGGATAGCAGTGTGGCTGGAGGAGAGGAGCGGATAGCAGATTGGCTGACACATGAGCGGATAGCAGGGTGGCTGGCGGAGAGGAGCGGATTGCAGATTGGCTGACACAGGAGCAGATAGCAGATTGGTTGAAGGAGAGGAACGGATAGCAGATTGGCTGACACAGGAGCGGATAGCAGGGTGGCTGGCGGAGGGGAGCGGATAGCAGGTTGGCTGACGGAGAGGAACGGATAGCAGATTGGCTGACACAGGAGCGGATAGCAGGGTGGCGAGCGGAGAGGCGCGGATAGCAGGCTGGCTGGCGGAGAGGAGCGGATAGCAGTGTGGCTGGAGGAGAGGAGCAGATAGCAGATTGGATGACACAGGAGCGGATAGCAGGGTGGCTGGCAGAGAGGAGCGGATAGCAGATTGGCTGACACAGGAGCGGATAGCAGATTGGCTAGCGGAGAAGAGCGGATAGCAGATTGGCTGGCGGAGAGGGGAGGTTAGCAGAGTGGCTGGTAGAGAGAAGCGGATAGCACATTGGATGACACAGGAGCGGATAGCAGGTTGGCTGGGGGAGAGGAGCGGATAGCAGGGTGGCTGGAGGAGAGGAACGGATAGCAGATTGGCTGGCAAAGAGGAGCGGATAGAAGATTGGCTGACACAGGAGCGGATAGCAGAGTGGCTGGCGGAGAGGAGCGGATAGCAGATTGGCTGGCACAGGAGCGGATAGCAGGGTGGCTGACGGAGAGGAGCGGACAACAGATTGGCTGGCAACGAGGAGCGGATAGCAGATTGGCTGACACAGGAGCGGATAGCAGATTGGCTCACACAGGAGCGGATAGCAGGGTGGCTGACGGAGAGTAGCGGACAGAACGGTGGCTGACAGACAGGAGCAGATAGCAGGGTGGTTGATGGAGAAGAGCGGATAGCAGGGTGGCTGACGGAGAGGAGTGGATAACAGGGTGGCTGGCGGAGAGGAGCGGATAGCAGATTGGCTGGCGGAGAGGAGCGGATAGCAGATTGGCTGGCGGAGAGGAGCGGATAGCAGATTGGATGACACAGGAGCGGATAGCAGGGTGGCTGACGGAGAGGAGCGGACAACAGATTGGCTGGCAACGAGGAGCGGATAGCAGATTGGCTGACACAGGAGCGGATAGCAGGGTGGCTGACGGAGAGGAGCGGATAGCAGGGTGGCTGACAGACAGGAGCAGATAGCAGGGTGGTTGATGGAGAAGAGCGGATAGCAGGGTGGCTGACGGAGAGGAGTGGATAACAGGGTGGCTGGCGGAGAGGAGCGGATAGCAGATTGGCTGGCGGAGAGGAGCGGATAGCAGATTGGCTGGCGGAGAGGAGCGGATAGCAGATTGGATGACACAGGAGCGGATAGCAGGGTGGTTGGCAGAGAGGAGCGGATAGCAGATTGGCTGACACAGGAGCGGATAGCACGGTGGCTGGCAAAGCGGACCGGATAGCAGATTGGCTGACACAGGAGCGGATAGCAGGGTGGCTGGCGGAGAGGAGCGGATTGCAAATTGGCTGGCAGAGAGGAGCGGATAGCAAGGTAGTTGGCAGAGAGGAGCGGATAGCAAGGTAGTTGGCAGAGAGGAGCGGATAACAGGGTGGCTGGCGGAGAGGAGAGGATAGCACGGTGGCTGGCGGAGAGGAGCGGATAGTAGATTGCCTGACACAGGAGCGGATAGCAGATTGGCTGGCAAAGAAGAGCGGATAGAAGATTGGCTGGCAAAGAGGAGCAGATAGAAGATTGGCTGGCAAAGGGGAGCGGATAGCAGGGTGGCTAGCGGAGAGGAGCGGATAGCAGAGTGGCTGGCGGATAGGAGTGGATAGCAGGGTGGCTGGCAGAAAGGAGCGGATAGCAGATTGGCTGTCAAAGAGGAACGGATAGCAGGGTGCTTGGCGGAGAGTAGCGGATAGCAGATTGGCTGGCAAAGAGGAACGGATAGCAGATTGGCTGACACAGGAGCAGATAGCAGGGTGGCTGGCGGAGAGGAGCGGATAGCAGATTGGCTGGCGGAGAGGAGCGGATAGCAGATTGGCTGGCGGAGAGGAGCGGATAGCAGATTGGCTGGCGGAGAGGAGCGGATAGCAGATTGGCTGGCAAAGAGGAGGGGACAGCAGATTGGCTAACACAGGAGCGGATAGCAGATTGGCAGACACAGGAGCGGATAGCAGGGTGGCTGGCGGAGAGGAGCGGATAGCAGATTGGCTGACACAGGAGCGGATAGGAGGCTGGCTGGTGGAGAGGAGCAGATAGCAGGGTGGCTGGCGGAGAGGAGCGGATAGCAGATTGGCTGGCGGAGAGGAGCGGATAGCAGGGTGGTTGGCGGAGAGGAGCGGATAGCAGGGTGGCTGCCGGAGAGGAGCGAATACCAGGGTGGCTGGCGGAGAGGAGCGGATAGTAGGGTGGCTGGAGCAGAGGAGCAGATAGCAGGGCGGCTGGTGGAGAGGAGTGGATAGAAGGGTGGTTGGCGGAGAGGAGCGGATAGCAGGGTGCCTGGCGGAGGGGAGCGGATAGGAGGGTGTCTGACACAGGAGCGGATAGCAGATTGGCTGGGAAAGAGGAGCGGATAGCAGATTGGCTGGCAAAGAGGAGCGGATAACAGGGTGGCTGGTGGAGAGGAGCAGATAGCAGGGTGGCTGGCGGAGAGGAGCGGATAGCAGATTGGCTGGCGGAGAGGAGCGGATAGCATGGTGGCTGGCAAAGAGTACGGGATAGCAGATTAGCTGGCGGAGAGGAGCGGATAGCAGATTCGCTGGCAAAGAGGCGCGGATAACAGGGTGGCTGGTGGAGAGGAGCAGATAGCAGGGTGGCTGGCGGAGAGGAGCGGATAGCAGATTGGCTGGCGGAGAGGAGCGGATAGCAGATTGGCTGGCAAAGAAGAGCGGATAGAAGATTGGCTGGCAAAGAGGAGCAGATAGAAGATTGGCTGGCAAAGGGGAGCGGATAGCAGGGTGGCTAGCGGAGAGGAGCGGATAGCAGAGTGGATGGCGGATAGGAGTGGATAGCAGGGTGGCTGGCAGAAAGGAGCGGATAGCAGATTGGCTGTCAAAGAGGAACGGATAGCAGGGTGCTTGGCGGAGAGTAGCGGATAGCAGATTGGCTGGCAAAGAGGAACGGATAGCAGATTGGCTGACACAGGAGCAGATAGCAGGGTGGCTGGCGGAGAGGAGCGGATAGCAGATTGGCTGGCGGAGAGGAGCGGATAGCAGATTGGCTGGCGGAGAGGAGCGGATAACAGATTGGCTGGCAAAGAGGAGGGGACAGCAGATTGGCTAACACAGGAGCGGATAGCAGATTGGCAGACACAGGAGCGGATAGCAGGGTGGCTGGCGGAGAGGAGCGGATAGCAGATTGGCTGACACAGGAGCGGATAGGAGGCTGGCTGGTGGAGAGGAGCAGATAGCAGGGTGGCTGGCGGCGAGGAGCGGATAGCAGATTGGCTGGCGGAGAGGAGCGGATAGCAGGGTGGTTGGCGGAGAGGAGCGGATAGCAGGGTGGCTGCCGGAGAGGAGCGAATAGCAGGGTGGCTGGCGGAGAGGAGCGGATAGTAGGGTGGCTGGAGCAGAGGAGCAGATAGCAGGGCGGCTGGCGGAGAGGAGTGGATAGAAGGGTGGTTGGCGGAGAGGAGCGGATAGCAGGGTGCCTGGCGGAGGGGAGCGGATAGGAGGGTGTCTGACACAGGAGCGGATAGCAGATTGGCTGGCTTAGAGGAGAGGATAGCAGATTGGCTGGGAAAGAGGAGCGGATAGCAGATTGGCTGGCAAAGAGGAGCGGATAACAGGGTGGCTGGTGGAGAGGAGCAGATAGCAGGGTGGCTGGCGGAGAGGAGCGGATAGCAGATTGGCTGGCGGAGAGAAGCGGATAGCATGGTGGCTGGCAAAGAGTACGGGATAGCAGATTAGCTGGCGGAGAGGAGCGGATAGCAGATTCGCTGGCAAAGAGGCGCGGATAACAGGGTGGCTGGTGGAGAGGAGCAGATAGCAGGGTGGCTGGCGGAGAGGAGCGGATAGCAGATTGGCTGGCGGAGAGGAGCGAATAGCAGGGTGGTTGGCGGAGAGGAGCGGATAGCAGGGCGGCTGGAGCAGAGGAGCGGATAGCAGGGTGGCTGGCGTAGAAGAGCGGATAGCAGATTGGCTGGCGGAGAAGAGCGGATAGCAGATTGGCTGGCAAAGAGAAGTGGATAGCAGGGTGGCTGACACAGGATAGGATAGCAGAGTGGCTGACACAGGAGCGGATAGCAGATTGGCTGACGGAGAGGAGCGGATAGCAGGGTGGCTGGCAAAGAGAAGCGAATAGCAGATTGGCTGACACAGGAGCGGATAGCAGACTGGCTGACACAGGAGAGGATAGCAGACTGGCTGTAGGAGAGGAGCGGATTACAGGGTGGTTGGCTGAGAGGAGCGGATAGGAGATTGGCTGGCGAAGAGGAGCGGATAGCAGATTGGCTGACACAGGAGCGGATAGCATTGTGGCTGGAAGAGAGGAGCGGACAGAAGATTGGCTGACACAGGAGCGGATAGCAGGGTGGCTGGCGGAGAGGAGCCGATAGCAGATTGGCTGGCGGAGAGGAGCCGATAGCAGATTGGCTGGCGGAGAGGAGCGGATAGCAGATTGACTGGCACAGGACCGGATAGCAGGGTGGCTGACAGAGAGGAGCGGATAGCAGATTGGCTGGCAAAGAGGAGCGGATAGCAGGGTGCTTGGCGGAGAGGATCGGATAGCAGATTGGCTGGCAAAGAGGAGCGGATAGCAGATTGGCTGACACAGGAGCAGATAGCAGGGTGGCTGGCAGAGAGGAGCGGATAGCAGATTGGCTGGCAGAGAGGAGCGGATAGCAGATTGGCTGGCGGAGAGGAGCGGATAGCAGACTGGCTGGCTTAGAGGAGCGGATAGCAGATTGGCTGGCAAAGAGGAGCGGATAGCAGATTGGCTGGCAAAGAGGCGCGGATAACAGGGTGGCTGGTGGAGAGGGGCAGATAGCAGGGTGGCTGGCGGAGAGGAGCAGATAGCAGGTTGGCTGGCGGAGAGGAGCGAATAGAAGGGTGGTTGGCGGAGAGGAGCGGATAGCAGGGCGGCTGGAGCAGAGGAGCGGATAGCAGGGTGGCTGGCGGAGAAGAGCGGATAGCAGGGTGGTTGGCTGAGAGGAGCGGATAGCAGGGCGGCTGGAGCAGAGGAGCGGATAACAGGGCGGCTAGCGGAGAGGAGTGGATAGCATGGTGCCTGGCGGAGGGGAGCGGATAGGAGGGTGTCTGACACAGGAGCGGATAGCAGATTGGCAGGTTTAGAGGAGCGGATAGCAAATTGGATGGATTAGAGGAGCGGATAGCAGATTGGCTGGCAAAGAGGAGCGGATAGCAGGGTAGCTGGAGGAGAGGAGCGGATAGCAGATTGGCTGACACAGGAGCGGATAGCAGGGTGGCTGCCGGAGAGGAGCGGATAGCAGATTGGCTGGCAAAGAGAAGCGGATAGCAGATTGGCTGACACAGGAGCGGATAGCAGGCTGGCTGGGGGAGAGGAGCGGATAGCAGGGTGGCTGGAGGAGAGGAACGGATAGCAGATTGGCTGACGGAGAGGAACGGATAGCAGATTGGCTGACACAGGAGAGGATAGCAGGGTGGCTGGCGGAGAGGAGCAGATAGCAGGCTGGCTGGCAGAGAGGAGAGGATAGAAGACTGGCTGACACAGGAGCGGATAGCAGGGTGGCTGGCCGAGAGGAGCGGATAGCAGGCTGGCTGGCGGAGAGGAGCGGATAGCAGATTGGCTGACAAAGGAGCGGATAGCAAGTTGGTTGGCAGAGAGGAGCGGACAGCAGATTGGCTGACACAGGAGCGGATAGCAGGGTGGCTGGCGGAGAGGAGCGGATAGCAGGGTGGCTGGCGGAGAGGAGCGGATAGCAGGGTGGCTGGCGGAGAGGAGCGGATAGCAGGGTGGCTGGCAAAGAGGAGCGGATAGCAGATTAGCTGGCCAAGAGAAGCGGATAGTAGATTGGCTGACACGGGAGCGGATAGCAGATTGACTGACTCAGGAGCTGATTTCAGGGTGGCTGGCGGAGAGGAGCAGATAGCAGGGTGGCTGGCGGAGAGGAGCGGATAGCAGATTGGCTGACACAGGAGTGGATAGCAGGGTGGTTGGCGGAGAGGAGCGGATAACAGATTGGCTGACACAGGAGCGGGTTTCAGATTGGCTGGCGGAGAGGAGCGGATAGAAGATTGGCTGACACAGGAGCGGATAGCAGGGTGGCTGACACAGGAACGGATAGCAGATTGGCTGGCGGAGAGGAAAGGATAGCAGATTGGCTGGCAAAGAGGAGCGGATAGCAGATTGGCTGACACAGGAGCGGATAGCAGGATGGCTGACCGAGAGGAGCGGATAGCAGATTGGCTGGCGGAGAGGAGCGGATAGCAAGGTACTTGGCGGAGAGGAGCGGATAGCAGGGTAGTTGGCGGAGAGGAGCGTATAGCACGGTGGCTGGCGGATAGAAGCGGATTGCAGATTGGCTGACACAGGAGCGAATAGCAGATTGGCTGACACAGGAGCGGATAGCAGGGTGGCTGGCGGAGAGGAGCGGAAAGCAGGGTGGCTGGTGGAGAGGATCGGATAGCAGGGTGGCTGGCAAAGAGGAGCGGATAGCAGATTAGCTGGCAAAGAGGAGCGGATAGCAGATTGGCTGACACGGGAGCGGATAGCAGATTGGCTGACACAGGATCGGATAGAAGGGTGGCTGGCAGAGAGGAGCGGATAGCAGATTGGCTGACACAGGAGTTGATAGCAGATTGGCTGGCGGAGAGGAGCGGATAGCAGATTGGCTGACAAAGGAGCGGATAGCAGAGTGGCTGGCGGAGAGGAGCGGATAGCAGGGTGGCTGGCAGAGAGGAGCAGATAGCAGGGTGGTTGGTGGAGAAGAGCGGATAGCAGATTGGCTGGCGGAGAGGAGCGGATAGCAAGGTAGTTGGCGGAGAGGAGAGTATAGCACGGTGTCTGGCGGAGAGGAGCGGATAGCAGATTGGCTGACACAGGAGCGGATAGCAGGGTGGTTGGCAAAGCGGACCGGATAGCAGATTGGCTGACTCAGGAGCGGATAGCAGGGTGGCTGGCAGAGAGGAGCGGATAGCAGGGTGGCTGGCAAAGAGAAGCGAATAGCAGATTGGCTGACACAGGAGCGGATAGCAGATTGGCAGACACAGGAGTGGATAGCAGATTGGCTGGAGGAGAGGAGCGGATAGCAGGGTGGCTGGCGGAGAGGAGCGGATAGCAGGATGGTTGGCTGAGAGGAGCGGATAGCAGATTGGCTGGCGAAGAGGAGCGGATAGCAGATTGGCTGGCGAAGAGGAGCCTATAGCAGGCTAGCTGGCGGAGAGGAGCGGATAGCAGATTGGCTGGCAAAGAGGAGCGGATAGCAGGGTGCTTGGCGGAGAGGAGCGGATAGCAGGGTGGGTGACGGAGAGGAGCGGATAGCAGATTGGCTGGCAAAGAGGAGCGGATAGCAGGGTGGCTGACACAGGAGCGGATAGCAGATTGGCTGACACAGAAGCGGATAGCAGGGTGGCTGACACAGGAGCGGATAGCAGATTGGCTGGCAAAGAGGAGCGGATAGCAGATTGGCTGTCACAGGAGCGGATAGCAGGGTGGCTGGCGCAGAGGAGCGGATAGCAAGGTGGCTGGAAGAGAGGAGCGGCTAGCAGATTGGCTGGCGGAGAGGAGCGGATAGCAGGGTGGCTGGCGTAGAGGAGCGGATAGCAGATTGGCTGGCGGAGAGGTGCGGATAGCAGGGTGGCTGGCAGAGAGGAGCGGATAGCAGATTGGCCTGCGGAGAGGAGCGGATAGCAGATTGGCTGGCAAAGAGGAGCGGATAGCAGGGTGGCTGACACAGGAGAGGATAGCAGAGTGGCTGACACAGGAGAGGATAGCAGATTGGCTGACGGAGAGGAGCGGATAGCATGGTGGCTGGCAAAGAGAAGCGAATAGCAGATTGGCTGACACAGGAGCGGATAGCAGATTGGCTGACACAGGAGCGGATAGCAGATTGGCTGGAGGAGAGGAGCGGATAGCAGGGTAGTTGGCGGAGAGGAGCGTATAGCACGGTGGCTGGCGGATAGAAGCGGATTGCAGATTGGCTGACACAGGAGCGGATAGCAGATTGGCTGACACAGGAGCGGATAGCAGGGTGGCTGGCGGAGAGGAGCGGAAAGCAGGGTGGCTGGCGGAGAGGATCGGATAGCAGGGTGGCTGGCAAAGAGGAGCGGATAGCAGATTAGCTGGCAAAGAGGAGCGGATAGCAGATTGGCTGACACGGGAGCGGATAGCAGATTGGCTGACACAGGATCGGATAGAAGGGTGGCTGGCAGAGAGGAGCGGATAGCAGATTGGCTGACACAGGAGTTGATAGCAGATTGGCTGGCGGAGAGGAGCGGATAGCAGATTGGCTGACAAAGGAGCGGATAGCAGAGTGGCTGGCGGAGAGGAGCGGATAGCAGGGTGGCTGGCAGAGAGGAGCAGATAGCAGGGTGGTTGGTGGAGAAGAGCGGATAGCAGATTGGCTGGCGGAGAGGAGCGGATAGCAAGGTAGTTGGCGGAGAGGAGAGTATAGCACGGTGTCTGGCGGAGAGGAGCGGATAGCAGATTGGCTGACACAGGAGCGGATAGCAGGGTGGTTGGCAAAGCGGACCGGATAGCAGATTGGCTGACTCAGGAGCGGATAGCAGGGTGGCTGGCAGAGAGGAGCGGATAGCAGATTGGCTGACGGAGAGGAGCGGATAGCAGGGTGGCTGGCAAAGAGAAGCGAATAGCAGATTGGCTGACACAGGAGCGGATAGCAGATTGGCAGACACAGGAGTGGATAGCAGATTGGCTGGAGGAGAGGAGCGGATAGCAGGGTGGCTGGCGGAGAGGAGCGGATAGCAGGGTGGTTGGCTGAGAGGAGCGGATAGCAGATTGGCTGGCGAAGAGGAGCGGATAGCAGATTGGCTGGCGAAGAGGAGCCTATAGCAGGCTAGCTGGCGGAGAGGAGCGGATAGCAGATTGGCTGGCAAAGAGAAGCGGATAGCAGGGTGCTTGGCGGAGAGGAGCGGATAGCAGGGTGGGTGACGGAGAGGAGCGGATAGCAGATTGGCTGGCAAAGAGGAGCGGATAGCAGGGTGGCTGACACAGGAGCGGATAGCAGATTGGCTGACACAGAAGCGGATAGCAGGGTGGCTGACACAGGAGCGGATAGCAGATTGGCTGGCAAAGAGGAGCGGATAGCAGATTGGCTGTCACAGGAGCGGATAGCAGGGTGGCTGGCGCAGAGGAGCGGATAGCAAGGTGGCTGGAAAGGAGGAGCGGCTAGCAGATTGGCTGGCGGAGAGGAGCGGATAGCAGGGTGGCTGGCGTAGAGGAGCGGATAGCAGATTGGCTGGCGGAGAGGTGCGGATAGCAGGGTGGCTGGCAGAGAGGAGCGGATAGCAGATTGGCCTGCGGAGAGGAGCGGATAGCAGATTGGCTGGCAAAGAGGAGCGGATAGCAGGGTGGCTGACACAGGAGAGGATAGCAGAGTGGCTGACACAGGAGAGGATAGCAGATTGGCTGACGGAGAGGAGCGGATAGCATGGTGGCTGGCAAAGAGAAGCGAATAGCAGATTGGCTGACACAGGAGCGGATAGCAGATTGGCTGACACAGGAGCGGATAGCAGATTGGCTGGAGGAGAGGAGCGGATAGCAGGGTGGTTGGCTGAGAGGAGCGGATAGCAGATTGGCTGGCGAAGAGGAGCGGATAGCAGATTGGCTGACACAGGAGCGGATAGCATTTGTGGCTGGCAGAGAGGAGCGGATAGAAGATTGGCTGACACAGGAGCGGATAGCAGGCTGGCTGGCGGAGAGGAGCCGATAGCAGATTGGCTGGCGGAGAGGAGCGGATAGCAGATTGGCTGGCGGAGAGGAGCGGATAGCAGATTGGCTGGCAAAGAGGAGCGGATAACAGGGTGGCTGGCAGAGAGGAGCTGATAGCAGATTGGCTGGCGGAGAGGAGCAGATAGCATGGTGGCTGGCAAAGAGGAGGGGATAGCAGATTGACTGGCGGAGAGGAGCGGATAGCAGATTGGCTGGCGAAGAGGAGCGGATAGCAGGGTGGCTGGCAGAGAGGAGCGGATAGCAGGGTGGCTGGCAGAGAGGAGCGGATAGCAGGGTGGCTGGCAGAGAGGAGCGGATAGCAGGGTGGCTGGCAGAGAGGAGCGGATAGCAGATTGGCTGTCGGAGGGGAGCGGATAGCAGATTGGCTGGCGAAGAGGAGCGGATAGCAGGGTGGCTGACACAGGAGAGGATAGCAGAGTGGCTGACACAGGAGCGGATAGCAGATTGGCTGACGGAGAGGAGCGGATAGCAGGGTGGCTGGCAAAGAGAAGCGAATAGCAGATTTGCTGACACAGGAGCGGATAACAGATTGGCTGACACAGGAGCGGATAGCCGATTGGCTGGAGGAGAGCAGCGGATAGCAGATTGGCTGGCAAAGAGGAGCGGATAGCAGGGTGCTTGGCGGAGAGGAGCGGATAGCAGGGTGGCTGACACAGGAGCGGATAGCAGATTGGCTGGTAAAGAGGAGCGGATAGCAGGGTGGCTGTCAAAGAGGAGCGGATAACAGGGTGGCTGACGGAGAGGAGCGGATAGCAGATTGGCTGGCGGAGAGGAGCGGATAGCAGATTGGCTGGCGGAGAGGAGCGGATAGCAGATTGGCTGACACAGGAGCGGATAGCAGAGTGGCTGACACAGGAGCGCATAGCAGAGTGGCTGACACAGGAGCGGATAGCAGGGTGGCTGGCAAAGAGGAGCGGATAGCAGGGTGGCTGGCGCAGAGGAGCGGATAGCAAGGTGGCTGGAAGAGAGGAGCGGATAGGAGATTGGCTGGCGGAGAGGAGCGGATAGCAGGGTGGCTGGCGTAGAGGAGCGGATAGCAGATTGGCTGGCGGAGAGGAGCGGATAGCAGGCTGGCTGGCAGAGAGGATCGGATAGCAGATTGGCCTGCGGAGAGGAGCGGATAGTAGATTGGATGGCAAAGAGGAGCGGATAGCAGGGTGGCTGACACAGGAGCGGATAGCAGATTGGCTGACGGAGAGGAGCGGATAGCATGGTGGCTGGCATAGAGAAGCGAATAGCAGATTGGCTGACACAGGAGCGGATAGCAGATTGGCTGACACAGGAGCGGATAGCAGATTGTCTGGAGGAGAGGAGCGGATAGCAGGGTGGTTGGCTGAGAGGAGCGGATAGGAGATTGGCTGGCGAAGAGGAGCGGATAGCAGATTGGCTGACACAGGAGCGGATAGCATTTGTGGCTGGCAAAGAGGAGCGGATAGAAGATTGGCTGACACAGGAGCGGATAGCAGGCTGGCTGGCGGAGAGGAGCCGATAGCAGATTGGCTGGCGGAGAGGAGAGGATAGCAGATTGGCTGGCGGAGAGGAGCGGATAGCAGATTGGCTGGCGGAGAGGAGCGGATAACAGGGTGGCTGGCAGAGAGGAGCTGATAGCAGATTGGCTGGCGGAGAGGAGCAGATAGCATGGTGGCTGGCAAAGAGGAGGGGATAGCAGATTGACTGGCGGAGAGGAGCGGATGGCAGATTGGCTGGCGAAGAGGAGCGGATAGCAGGGTGGCGGGCAGAGAGGAGCGGATAGCAGGGTGGCTGGCAGAGAGGAGCGGATAGCAGATTGGCTGTCGGAGGGGAGCGGATAGCAGATTGGCTGGCGAAGAGGAGCGGATAGTAGGGTGGCTGACACAGGAGAGGATAGCAGAGTGGCTGACACAGGAGCGGATAGCAGATTGGCTGACGGAGAGGAGCGGATAGCAGGGTGGCTGGCAAAGAGAAGCGAATAGCAGATTGGCTGACACAGGAGCGGATAGCAGATTGGCTGACACAGGAGCGGATAGCAGATTGGCTGGAGGAGAGGAGCGGATAGCAGATTGGCTGGCAAAGAGGAGCGGATAGCAGGGTGGCTGACACAGGAGCGGATAGCAGATTGGCTGGCAAAGAGGAGCGGATAGCAGGGTGGCTGTCAAAGAGGAGCGGATAACAGGGTGGCTGACGGAGAGGAGCGGATAGCAGATTGGCTGGCGGAGAGGAGCGGATAGCAGATTGGCTGACACAGGAGCGGATAGCAGATTGGCTGACACAGGAGCGGATAGCAGATTGGCTGACACAGGAGCGGATAGCAGATTGGCTGACACAGGAGCGGATAGCAGGGTGGCTGACACAGGAGCGGATAGCAGATTGGCTGACGGAGAGGAGCGGATAGCAGATTGGCTGGCAAAGAGGAGCGGATAGCAGGGTGGCTGGCGCAGAGGAGCGGATAGCAGGGTGGTTGGCGGAGAGGAGCGGATAGCAGGGTGGCTGACACAGGAGCGGATAGCAGATTGGCTGGCGGAGAGGAGCTGATAGCAGGGTGGTTGGCGGAGAGGAGCGGATAGCAGGGTCGTTGGCAGAGAGGAGCGGATAGCAGGGTGGTTGGCGGAGAGGAGCGGATAGCAGGGTGGCTGGCGGAGAGGAGCGGATAGCAGGGTGGCTGGCGGAGAGGAGCGGATAGCAGGGTGGCTGGCGGAGAGGAGCGAATAGCAGGGTGGCTGGCGGAGAGGAGCGGATAGCAGGGCGGCTGGCGGAGAGGAGCGGATGGCAGGGCGGCTGGCGGAGAGGAGCGGATAGCAGGGTGGTTGGCGGAGAGGAGCGGATAGCAGATTTGCTGACACAGGAGCGGATAGCAGATTGGCTGACACAGGAGCGGATAGCAGGGTGGCTGACACAGGAGCGGATAGCAGATTGGCTGGCAAAGAGGAGCAGATAGCAGATTGGCTGGCAAAGAGGAGCGGATAGCAGATTGGCTGACACAGGAGCAGATAGCAGGGTGGCAGGCGGAGAGGAGCGCATAGCAGGGTGGCTGGAAGAGAGGAGCGGATAGGAGATTGGCTGGCGGTGAGTGTAGGGATATTAAAGAAGGTTTATATTAGACATGGTTTATATGAAAAAATGACTTATTGTTAATTGATGCCTTATAACTAAAGGTTTATGTTAAAAGTAAATTTGTGATTCTAACCTGCAAGCCACCAGCTGTGTCTGTGTGAAGCCTGCTCAAAGAAATACTTTGTATAAAAGTTGCTAAACATTAATTAACTCTAAGTAAGTCAAAACAGTAGCTGTTATAGTGTATAGATAGAGACCCCCACCCTCTGTAAGTTTTCATCTCACTTTATCTTTGCTTGTTAAAAGACAGGGAGTCTCACATAAGTTGGTAACACCCCAAAAAGTAAAGAGACAGTGAAATAGATGTGATTAAGATAGAGAATGTATGTGAATGCATGCCTAGTTTAAACAATAAATGAATGGTTATGGAGTTACCAGTCTGAAGAATTCAGTGTTGGCTGAAGAAGGTGTCAAGTGGGATCAACCAGATGACCCCCACCACCTCAAAGGAAGAAAAAACAAGCATCTGACAGAATGGAGCCAGCCATCTGCTGATTGATTTAGCAACAGCAGAATGAAGCAACTCCTATGAACTAACATAGGGAAAAATCCCTATAAAACTGGACTCTAAAGAATAAGGACTTTGAGTCTATGGTTCTGATACCAACCTACAGGAGCATCAGATGCATCTGACACAGACTCGGCTCCTTCCTCATGACCAAGATACCTCGTCAGTAACTTGGAATGAGCAACATCTAGGCTGGTAACTATAACATCTACACAGAACCTGAATGAATGATTGTGTGAATGAATATGTGTGCGTGTGCGTGCGTGCGTGTGTGTGTATAAGGAATAAGTAGTAATAGACATAAGTAGGAAAACATTGTCTTTTGTTTTGTTATGGTATTTACAATAAAATTGGCATCTTTGCCTTATCCCGCTAATAAGATCCTGCTGGTTTTTATTATATTGGTATAACATTTTGGTGGAGAATGCGATTATCCGCTCCTGTGTCAGCCACCCTGCTATCCGCTCCTCTCCGCCAGCCACCCTGATATCCGCTCCTCTCTGACAGCCACCCTGCTATCCGCTCCTCTTTGCCAGCCAATCTGCTATCCGCTCCTCTCCGCCAGCCAATCTGCTATCCGCTCCTCTCCGCCAGCCAATCTGCTATCCGCCCCTCTCCGCCAGCCAATCTGCTATCGGCCCCTCTCCGCAAGCCAATCTGCTATCCGCTACTCTCCGCCAGCCAATCTTCTATCCGCCCCATTCCGCAAGCCACCCAGTTATCGCCCCCTCTCCGCCAGCGAATCTGCTATCCGCTCCTCTCCGCCAACCAATCTGCTTTCCGCTCCTATCCAACAGCCACCCTGCTATCCGCCACTCTCAGCCAGCCACCCTGATATCCGCTCCTGTGTCAGCCACACTGCTATCCGCTCCTGTGTCAGACAATCTGCTATCCGCCCCTCTCAGCCAGCCAATCTGCTATCCGCCCCTCTCCACTAGCCAATCTGCTATCCGCTCCTCTCCGCCAGCCACCCTGCTATCCGCCCTTCTCCGCCAGCCAATCTGCTATCCGCTCCTCTCCGCCAGCCACCCTGTTATCCGCTCCTCTCCGGGAGCCAATCTGCTATCCGCTCCTGTGTCAGCCACCCTGCTATCCGCTCCTCTCCGCCAGCCAATCTGCTATCCGCTCCTGTGTCAGCCACCCTGCTATCCGCTTCTCTCCGCCAGCCAATCTGCTATCCGCTCCTGTGTCAGCCACCCTGCTATCCGCTCCTCTCCGCCAGCCAATCTGCCATTCGCTCCTCTCCGCCAGCCAATTTGCTATCTGCTAATCTCCGCCAGCCACCCTGCTATCAGCTCCTCTCCGCCAGCCACCCTGCTATCCGCTCCTGGGTCAGCCACCCTACTATCCGCCCCTCTCCACTAGCCAATCTGCTATCCGCTCCTCTCCGCCAGCCACCCTGCTATCCGCCCCTCTCCGCCAGCCAATCTGCTATCCGCTCCTCTCCGCCAGCCACCCTGCTATCCGCTTCTCTCCGCCAGCCAATCTACTATCCGCTCCTGTGTCAGCCACCCTGCTATCCGCTCCTCTCCGCCAGCCAATCTGCCATCCGCTCCTCTCCGCCAGCCAATTTGCTATCTGCTAATCTCCGCCAGCCACCCTGCTATCAGCTCCTCTCCGCCAGCCACCCTGCTATCCGCTGCTGGGTCAGTCACCCTGCTATCCGCTCCTCTCCGCCAGCCACCCTGCTATCCGCTCCTCTCCGCCAGCCAATCTGCTATCCGCTCCTCTCCGCCAGTCAATCTGCTATCCGCTCCTGTCCGCCAGCCACCCTGCTATCAGCTCCTGTGTCAGCCACCCTGCTATCCGCTCCTCTCTGCCAGCCACCCTGCTATCCACTCCTGTGTCAGCCACCCGGCTATCCGCTCCTCTCCGCCAGCCACCCTGCTCTCCGCTCCTCTGTCAGCCAATCTGCTATCCGCTCCTCTCCGCCAGCCACCCTGCTATCCGCTCCTCTCCGCCAGCCACCCTGCTATCCGCACCTCTCCGCCAGCCAATCTGCTATCCGCTCCTCTTTGCCAGCCAATCTGCTATCCGCACCTCTGTCAGCCACCCTGCTATCCGCTCCTGTGTCAGCCACCCTTCTATCGCCCCTCTCTGCCAGCCAATCTGCTATCCTCTCCTCTCCGCCAGTCAATCTGCTATCCGCTCCTGAGTCACCCAATCTGCTATCCGCTCCTCTCCGCCAGCCACCCTGCTATCCGCACCTCTCCGCCAGCCAATCTGCTATCCGCTCCTCTTTGCCAGCCAATCTGCTATCCGCTCCTGTGTCAGCCACCCTTCTATCGCCCATCTCCGCCAGGCAATATGCTATCCGCTCCTCTCCGCCAGCCAATCTGCTATCCGCTCCTCACCCTCTGCCACCTTGCTATTCGCTCCTCTTTGTCAGCCAATCTGCTATCCGCTCCTCTTTGCCAGCAATCTGCTATCCGCTCCTGTTTCAGTCACACTGCTATCCGCTCCTCTCCACAAGCCACCCTGCTATCCGCTCCTCCCCGCCAGTCACCCTGCAATCCGCTCTTCTCCACCAGCCAATCTGCTATCCGCTCCTGTGTCAGCCACACTGCTATCCGCTCCTCTCCGCCAGTCAATCTGCTATCCGCTCCTGTGTCAGCCACCCTGTTATCCGCTCCTCTCCACCAGCCACCCTGCTATCCGCTCCTCTCCGCCAGCCAATCTGCTATCCGCTCCTCTCCGCCAGCCAATTTCCTATCCGCTAATCTCCGCCAGCCACCCTGCTATCAGCTCCTCTCCGCCAGCCACCCTGCTATCCGCTCCTCTCCGCCAGCCAATCTGCTATCCGCTCCTCTCCGCCAGCCAATCTGCTATCCGCCCCTCTCCGCCAGCCACCCTGCTATCCGCCCCTCTCCGCCAGCCAATCTGCTATCCGCTCCCCTCCGCCAGCCACCCTGCTATCCGCTGCTGGGTCAGTCACCCTGCTATCCGCCCCTCTCCGCCAGCCAATCTGCTATCCGCCCCTCTCCACTAGCCAATCTGCTATCCGCTCCTCTCCGCCAGCCACCCTGCTATCCGCCCTTCTCCGCCAGCCAATCTGCTATCCGCTCCTCTCCGCCAGCCACCCTGCTATCCGCTCCTGTCCGTAAGCCAATCTGCTATCCGCTCCTGTGTCAGCCACCCTGCTATCCGCTCCTCTCCGCCAGCCAATCTGCTATCCGCTCCTGTGTCAGCCACCCTGCTATCCGCTTCTCTCCGCCAGCCAATCTGCTATCCGCTCCTGTGTCAGCCACCCTGCTATCCGCTCCTCTCCGACAGCCAATCTGCCATCCGCTCCTCTCCGCCAGCCAATTTGCTATCCGCTCCTCTCCGCCAGCCACCCTGCTATCAGCTCCTGTGTCAGCCACCCTGCTATCCGCTCCTCTCTGCCAGCCACCCTGCTATCCACTCCTGTGTCAGCCACCCGGCTATCCGCTCCTCTCCGCCAGCCACCCTGCTATCCGCTCCTCTCCGCCAGCCACCCTGCTATCCGCCCCTCTCCGCCAGCCAATCTGCTATCCGCTCCCCTCCGCCAGCCACCCTGCTATCCGCTTCTCTCCGCCACCCAATCTGCTATCCGCTCCTCTCCGCCAGCCAATTTGTTATCCGCTAATCTCCGCCAGCCACCCTGCTATCAGCTCCTCTCCGCCAGCCACCCTGCTATCCGCTCCTGTGTCAGCCACCCTGCTATCTGCTCCTCTCCGCCAGCCAATCTGCTATCCGCTCTTCTCTGCCAGCCAATTTGCTATCTACTAATTTCCGCCAGCCACCCTGCTATCAGCTCTTCTCTGCCAGCCACCCTGATATCCGCTCCTCTCCGCCAGCCACCCGGCTATCAGCTCCTGTGTCAGCCACCCTGCTATCTGGTCCTCTCCGCCAGCCAATCTGCTATCCGCCCCTCTCCGCCAGCCAATCTGCTATCCGCCCATCTCCGCCAGTCAATATGATATCCGCTCCTCTCCGCCAGCCACCCTGCTATCCGCTCCTCTCCGCCAGCCACCCTGCTATCCGCTCGTCTCCGCCAGCCACCCTGCTATCAGATCCTCTCCGCCAGCCAATCTGCTATCCGCTCCTCCTTGCCAGCCAATCTGCTAACCGCTCCTCTCCGCCAGCCAATCTGCTATCCGCTCCTCTCCGCCAGCCAATCTGCTATCCGCTCCCCTTTGCCAGACAATCTGCTATCCGTGCCTCTGTTAGCCACCCTGCTATCCGCTCCTCTCTGCCAGCCAATCTGCTATCCGCTCCTCTCCGTCAGCCACCCTGCTATCTGCTCCTCTCCGCCAGCCAATCTGCTATCCGCTCTTCTCTGCCAGCCAATTTGCTATCTACTAATTTCCGCCAGCCACCCTGCTATCAGCTCTTCTCTGCCAGCCACCCTGATATCCGCTCCTCTCCGCCAGCCACCCGGCTATCAGCTCCTGTGTCAGCCACCCTGCTATCTGGTCCTCTCCGCCAGCCAATCTGCTATCCGCCCCTCTCCGCCAGCCAATCTGCTATCCGCCCATCTCCGCCAGTCAATATGATATCCGCTCCTCTCCGCCAGCCACCCTGCTATCCGCTCCTCCTTGCCAGCCAATCTGCTAACCGCTCCTCTCCGCCAGCCAATCTGCTATCCGCTCCTCTCCGCCAGCCAATCTGCTATCCGCTCCCCTTTGCCAGACAATCTGCTATCCGTGCCTCTGTTAGCCACCCTGCTATCCGCTCCTCTCAGCCAGTCAATCTGCTATCCGCTCCTGTGTCAGCCACCCTGTTATCCGCTCCTCTCCGCCAGCCACCCTGCTATCAGCTCCTCTCCGCCAGCCACCCTGCTATCCGTTCCTAGGTCAGCCACCCTGCTATCCGCTCCTCTCCGCCAGCCACCCTGCTATCCGCTCCTCTCCGCCAGCCAATATGCTATCCGCTCCTCTCCGCAAGCCAATCTGCTATCCGCTCCTCACCCTCTGCCACCTTGCTATTCCCTCCTCTTTGCCAGCAAATCTGCTATCCGCTCCTGTGTCCGTCACACTGCTATCCGCTCCTCTCCACCAGCCACCCTGCTATCCGCTCCTCTCCGACATCCAATCTGCTAACCTCTCCTATCCGCCAGCCAATCTGCAAACCGCTCCTCTCCGTCAGCCACCCTGCTATCCGCTCCTCTACGCCAGCCAATCTCCTACCCGCTCCTCTCCGCCAGCCAATCTCCTATCCGCTCCTCTTTGCCAGACAATCTGCTATCCGTCCCTGTGTTAGCCACCCTGCTATCCGCTCCTCTCCGCCAGCCACCCTGCTATCCGCTCCTCTCCGCCAGCCACCCTGCTATCCGCTCCTCTCCGCCAGCCACCCTGCTATCCGCTCCTCTCCGCCAGCCAATCTGCTATCCGCTCCTCTCCGCCAGCCACCCTGCTATCCGCTCCTCTCCGCCAGCCACCCTGCTATCCGCTCCTCTCCGCCAGCCAATCTGCTATCCGCTCCTCTTTGCCAGCCAATCTGCTATCCGCTCCTCTCCGTCAGCCACCCTGATATCCGCTCCTCTCCGTCAGCCACCCTGCTATCCGCTCCTCTCCGCCAGCCACCCTGCTATCCGCTCCTCTCCGCCAGCCACCCTGCTATCCGCTCCTCTCCGCCAGCCAATCTGCTATCCTCTCCTCTTTGCCAGCCAATCTGCTATCCGCTCCTCTCCGTCAGCCACCCTGCTATCCGCTCCTCTACGCCAGCCAATCTGCTATCCGCTACTCTTTGCCAGCCAATCTGCTACCCGCACCTCTCCGTCAGCCACCCTGCTATCCGCTCCTCTACGCCAGCCAATCTGCTACCCGCTCCTCTCCGCCAGCCAATCTGCTATCCGCACCACTCCGCCAGCCAATCTGCTATCCGCTCCTCTTTGCCAGACAATCTGCTATCCGTGCCTGTGTTAGCCACCCTGCTATCCGCTCCTCTCCGCCAGTCAATCTGCTATCCGCTCCTGTGTCAGCCACCCTGCTATCCGCTCCTCTCCGCCAGCCACCCTGCTATCAGCTCCTCTCCGCCAGCCAATCTGCTATCCGCTCCTCTCCGCCAGCCACCCTGCTATCCGCTCCTCTCCGCCAGCCACCCTGCTATCCGCTCCTCTCCGCCAGCCACCCTGCTATCCGCTCCTCTTTGCCAGCCACCCTGCTATCCGCTCCTCTTTGCCAGCCAATCTGCTATCCGCTCCTCTCCGCCAGCCAATCTGCTATCCGCCCCTCTCCGCCAGCCACCCTGCTATCCGCCCCTCTCCGCCAGCCAATCTGCTATCCGCTCCCCTCCGCCAGCCACCCTGCTATCCGCTGCTGGGTCAGTCACCCTGCTATCCGCCCCTCTCCGCCAGTCAATCTGCTATCCGCCCCTCCCCACTAGCCAATCTGCTATCCGCTCCTCTCCGCCAGCCACTCTGCTATCCGCCCTTCTCCGCCAGCCAATCTGCTATCCGCTCCTCTCCGCCAGCCACCCTGCTATCCGCTCCTCTCCGTAAGCCAATCTGCTATCCGCTCCTGTGTCAGCCACCCTGCTATCCGCTCCTCTCCGCCAGCCAATCTGCTATCCGCTCCTGTGTCAGCCACCCTGCTATCCGCTTCTCTCCGCCAGCCAATCTGCTATCCGCTCCTGTGTCAGCCACCCTGCTATCCGCTCCTCTCCGACAGCCAATCTGCCATCCGCTCCTCTCCGCCAGCCAATTTGCTATCTGCTAATCTCCGCCAGCCACCCTGCTATCAGCTCCTCTCCGCCAGCCACCCTGCTATCCGCTCCTGGGTCAGCCACCCAACTATCCGCCCCTCTCCACTAGCCAATCTGCTATCCGCTCCTCTCCGCCAGCCACCCTGCTATCCGCCCCTCTCCGCCAGCCAATGTGCTATCCACTCCTCTCCGCCAGCCACCCTGCTATCCGCTTCTCTCCGCCAGCCAATCTACTATCCGCTCCTGTGTCAGCCACCCTGCTATCCGCTCCTCTCCGCCAGCCAATCTGCCATCCGCTCCTCTCCGCCAGCCAATTTGCTATCTGCTAATCTCCGCCAGCCACCCTGCTATCAGCTCCTCTCCGCCAGCCACCCTGCTATCCGCTGCTGGGTCAGTCACCCTGCTATCCGCTTCTCTAAGCCAGCCACCCTGCTATCCGCTCCTCTCCGCCAGCCAATCTGCTATCCGCTCCTCTCCGCCAGTCAATCTGCTATCCGCTCCTGTCCGCCAGCCACCCTGCTATCAGCTCCTGTGTCAGCCACCCTGCTATCCGCTCCTCTCTGCCAGCCACCCTGCTATCCACTCCTGTGTCAGCCACCCGGCTATCCGCTCCTCTCCGCCAGCCAGCCTGCTCTCCGCTCCTCTGTCAGCCAATCTGCTATCCGCTCCTCTCCGCCAGCCACCCTGCTATCCGCTCCTCTCCGCCAGCCACCCTGCTATCCGCCCCTCTCCGCCAGCCAATCTGCTATCCGCTCCCCTCCGCCAGCCACCCTGCTATCCGCTTCTCTCCGCCACCCAATCTGCTATCCGCTCCTCTCCGCCAGCCAATTTGTTATCCGCTAATCTCCGCCAGCCACCCTGCTATCAGCTCCTCTCCGCCAGCCACCCTGCTATCCGCTCCTGTGTCAGCCACCCTGCTATCTGCTCCTCTCCGCCAGCCAATCTGCTATCCGCTCTTCTCTGCCAGCCAATTTGCTATCTGCTAATTTCCGCCAGCCACCCTGCTATCAGCTCTTCTCTGCCAGCCACCCTGATATCTGCTCCTCTCCACCAGCCACCCTGCTATCCGCTCCACTCCGCCAGCCACCCTGCTATCAGCTCCTGTGTCAGCCACACTGCTTTCCGCTCCTCTCCGCCAGCCAATCTGCTATCCGCTCCCGTGTCAGCCACCCTGCTATCCGCCCCTATCCGCCAGCCAATCTGCTATCCGCTCCTCTCCGGCAGGCAATCTGCAATTCGCTCCTCTCCGCCAGCCACCCTGATATCAGCTCCTGTGTCAGCCACACTGCTTTCCGCTCCTCTCCGCCAGCCAATCTGCTATCCGCTCCCGTGTCAGCCACCCTGCTATCCGCCCCTATCCGCCAGCCAATCTGCTATCCGCTCCTGTGTCAGCCACCCTGCTATCCGCTCCTCTCCGCCAGCCACCCTGCTATCAGCTCCTCTCCGCCAGCCAATCTGCTATCCGCTCCTCTCCGCCAGCCACCCTGCTATCCGCTCCTCTCCGCCAGCCACCCTGCTATCCGCTCCTCTTTGCCAGCCACCCTGCTATCCGCTCCTCTTTGCCAGCCAATCTGCTATCCGCTCCTCTCCGCCAGCCAATCTGCTATCCGCCCCTCTCCGCCAGCCACCCTGCTATCCGCCCCTCTCCGCCAGCCAATCTGCTATCCGCTCCCCTCCGCCAGCCACCCTGCTATCCGCTGCTGGGTCAGTCACCCTGCTATCCGCCCCTCTCCGCCAGTCAATCTGCTATCCGCCCCTCCCCACTAGCCAATCTGCTATCCGCTCCTCTCCGCCAGCCACTCTGCTATCCGCCCTTCTCCGCCAGCCAATCTGCTATCCGCTCCTCTCCGCCAGCCACCCTGCTATCCGCTCCTCTCCGTAAGCCAATCTGCTATCCGCTCCTGTGTCAGCCACCCTGCTATCCGCTCCTCTCCGCCAGCCAATCTGCTATCCGCTCCTGTGTCAGCCACCCTGCTATCCGCTTCTCTCCGCCAGCCAATCTGCTATCCGCTCCTGTGTCAGCCACCCTGCTATCCGCTCCTCTCCGACAGCCAATCTGCCATCCGCTCCTCTCCGCCAGCCAATTTGCTATCTGCTAATCTCCGCCAGCCACCCTGCTATCAGCTCCTCTCCGCCAGCCACCCTGCTATCCGCTCCTGGGTCAGCCACCCAACTATCCGCCCCTCTCCACTAGCCAATCTGCTATCCGCTCCTCTCCGCCAGCCACCCTGCTATCCGCCCCTCTCCGCCAGCCAATGTGCTATCCACTCCTCTCCGCCAGCCACCCTGCTATCCGCTTCTCTCCGCCAGCCAATCTGATATCCGCTCCTGTGTCAGCCACCCTGCTATCCGCTCCTCTCCGCCAGCCAATCTGCCATCCGCTCCTCTCCGCCAGCCAATTTGCTATCTGCTAATCTCCGCCAGCCACCCTGCTATCAGCTCCTCTCCGCCAGCCACCCTGCTATCCGCTGCTGGGTCAGTCACCCTGCTATCCGCTCCTCTCCGCCAGCCAATCTGCCATCCGCTCCTCTCCGCCAGCCAATTTGCTATCTGCTAATCTCCGCCAGCCACCCTGCTATCAGCTCCTCTCCGCCAGCCACCCTGCTATCCGCTGCTGGGTCAGTCACCCTGCTATCCGCTCCTCTCCGCCAGCCAATCTGCTATCCGCTCCTCTCCGCCAGTCAATCTGCTATCCGCTCCTGTCCGCCAGCCACCCTGCTATCAGCTCCTGTGTCAGCCACCCTGCTATCCGCTCCTCTCTGCCAGCCACCCTGCTATCCACTCCTGTGTCAGCCACCCGGCTATCCGCTCCTCTCCGCCAGCCAGCCTGCTCTCCGCTCCTCTGTCAGCCAATCTGCTATCCGCTCCTCTCCGCCAGCCACCCTGCTATCCGCTCCTCTCCGCCAGCCACCCTGCTATCCGCCCCTCTCCGCCAGCCAATCTGCTATCCGCTCCCCTCCGCCAGCCACCCTGCTATCCGCTTCTCTCCGCCACCCAATCTGCTATCCGCTCCTCTCCGCCAGCCAATTTGTTATCCGCTAATCTCCGCCAGCCACCCTGCTATCAGCTCCTCTCCGCCAGCCACCCTGCTATCCGCTCCTGTGTCAGCCACCCTGCTATCTGCTCCTCTCCGCCAGCCAATCTGCTATCCGCTCTTCTCTGCCAGCCAATTTGCTATCTGCTAATTTCCGCCAGCCACCCTGCTATCAGCTCTTCTCTGCCAGCCACCCTGATATCTGCTCCTCTCCACCAGCCACCCTGCTATCCGCTCCACTCCGCCAGCCAATCTGCTATCCGCTCCTCTCCGGCAGGCAATCTGCAATTCGCTCCTCTCCGCCAGCCACCCTGCTATCAGCTCCTGTGTCAGCCACACTGCTTTCCGCTCCTCTCCGCCAGCCAATCTGCTATCCGCTCCCGTGTCAGCCACCCTGCTATCCGCCCCTATCCGCCAGCCAATCTGCTATCCGCCCCTCTTCGCCAACCAATCTGCTATCTGCTCCTCTCCGCCAGCGAATCTGCTATCTGCTCCTCTCCGCGAGTCAATCTGCTATCCTCAGCTCTCTGCCAGTCAATCTGCTATCCGCTCCTGTGTCAGCCACCCTGCTATCCGCTCCTCTCCGCCAGCCACCCTGCTATCAGCTCCTGTGTCAGCCACCCTGCTATCCGGTCCTCTCCGCCAGCCACTCTGCTATCCGCTCCTGTGTCAGCCACCCTGCTATCGGCTCCTCTCCGCCAGCCAATCTGCTATCGGATCCTGTGTCAGCCACCCTGTTATCCGCTCCTCTCCGCCAGCCACGCTGCTATCCGCTCCTCTCCGCCAGCCACCCTGATATCCGCTCCCCTCCGCCAGCCACCCTGCTATCCGCTTCTCTCCGCCAGCCAATCTGCTATCCGCTCCTCTCCGCCAGCCAATCTGCTATCCGCTACTCTTTGCCAGCCAATCTGCTATCCGCTCCTCTCCGTCAGCCACCCTGCTATCCGCTCCTCTACGCCAGCCAATCTGCTACCCGCTCCTCTCCGCCAGCCAATCTGCTATCCGCACCTCTCCGCCAGCCAATCTGCTATCCGCTCCTCTTTGCCAGACAATCTGCTATCCGTGCCTGTGTTAGCCACCCTGCTATCCGCTCCTCTCCGCCAGTCAATCTGCTATCCGCTCCTGTGTCAGCCACCCTGTTATCCGCTCCTCTCCGCCAGTCACCCTGCTATCCACTCCTCTCCGCCAGCCACCCTACTATCAGCTCCTCTCCGCCAGCCAATCTGCTATCCGCTCCTCTCCGCCAGCCACCCTGCTATCCGCTCCTCTCCGCCAGCCACCCTGCTATCCGCTCCTCTCCGCCAGCCACCCTGCTATCCGCTCCTCTTTGCCAGCCAATCTGCTATCCGCTCCTCTCCGTCAGCCACCCTGCTATCTGCTCCTCTCCGCCAGCCACCCTGCTATCCGCTCCTCTCCGCCAGCCACCCTGCTATCCGCTCCTCTCCGCCAGCCACCCTGCTATCCGCTCCTCTCCGCCAGCCAATCTGCTATCCTCTCCTCTCCGCCACCCACCCTGCTATCCGCTCCTGTGTCAGCCACCCTGCTATCCACTCCTCTCCGCCAGTCAATCTGCTATCCGCTCCTCTCCGCCAGCCACCCTGCTATCCGCTCCTGTGTCAGCCACCCTGCTATCAGCCCCTCTCCGCCAATCAATCTGCTATCCGCGCCTCTCCGCCAGCCACCCTGCTATCCGCTCCTCTCCGCCAGCCACCCTGCTATCCGCTCCTCTCCGCCAGCCAATCTGCTATCCGCTCCTCTTTGCCAGCCAATCTGCTATCAGCTCCTCTTTGCCAGAGAATCTGCTATCCCCTCCTCTTTGCCACCCAATCTGCTATCCGCTCCTCTTTGCCAGCCAATCTTCTTTCCTCTCCTCTTTGCCAGCCAATCTGCTATCCGTACCTGTGTCAGCCACCCTGCTATCCGCTCCTCTACGCCAGCCACCCTGCTATCCGCTCCTCTCCGCCAGCCACCCTACTATCCGCTCCTCTCCGCCAGCCAATCTCCTATCCGCTCCTCTCCGCCAGCCACCCTGCTATCCGCTCCTCTCCGCCAGCCAATCTGCTATCCGCTCCTCTTTGCCAGCCAATCTGCTATCCGCTCCTCTTTGCCAGCCAATCTGCTATCCGCTCCTCTCCGTCAGCCACCCTGCTATCCGCTCCTCTCCGCCAGCCACCCTGCTATCCGCTCCTCTCCCCCAGCCAATCTGCGATCCTATCCTCTCCGCCACCCACCCTGCTATCCGCTCCTGTGTCAGCCACCCTGCTATCCACTCCTCTCCGCCAGTCAATCTGCTATCCGCTCCTGTGTCAGCCACCCTGTTATCCGCTCCTCTCAGCCAGCCACCCTGCTATTCGCTCCTCTCCACCAGCCAATTTGCTATCCGCTAATCTACACCAGCCACCCTGCTATCAGCTCCTCTCCGCCAGCCACCCTGCTATCCGCTCCTGTGTCAGCCACCCTGCTATCCGCTCCTCTCCGCCAGCCACCCTGCTATCCGCTCCTCTCCGCCAGCCAATCTGCTATCAGCTCCTGTGTCAGCCACCCTGCTATCCGGTCCTCTCCGCCAGCCACTCTGCTATCCACTCCTGTGTCAGCCACCCTGCTATCCGCTCCTCTCCGCCGGCCAATCTGCTATCCGCTCCTCTCCGCCAGCCAATCTGCTATCGGCTCCTGTGTCACCCACCGTGTTATCCGCTCCTCTACGCCAGTCACCCTGCTATCCGCTCCTCTCCGAAAGCCACCCTGCTATCCGCTCCTGTGTCAGCCAATCTGCTATCCGCTCCTCTCCGCCAGCCACCCTGCTATCAGCTCCTGTGTCAGCCACCCTGCTATCCGCTCCTCTCCGCCAGCCAATCTGCTATTCGCTCCTCTCCGCCAGCCAATCTGCTATCCGCCCCTCTCCACCAGCCAATCTGCTATCAGCCCCTCTCCGCCAGTCAATCTGCTATCTGCTCCTCTCCGCCAGCCACCCTGCTATCCGCTCCTCTCGGCCAGTCACCCTGCTATCAGCTCCTCTCCGCCAGCCACCCTGCTATCCGCTCCTGTGTCAGCCACCCTGCTATCCGCTCCTCTCCGCCAGCCACCCTGCTATCCGCTCCTCTCCGAAAGCCACCCTGCTATCCGCTCCTGTGTCAGCCAATCTGCTATCCGCTCCTCTCCGCCAGTCACCCTGCTATCAGCTCCTGTGTCAGCCACCCTGCTATCCGGTCCTCTCCGCCAGCCACTCTGCTATCCGCTCCTCTCCGCCAGCCACCCTGCTATCAGTTCCTCTCCGTCAGCCAATCTGCTATCCCCTCCTGTGTCAGCCAACTGATATCCGCTGTTCTCCGCCAGCCAATCTGCTATCCGCTCCTGTGTCAGCCACCCTGTTATCCGCTCCTCTCCGCAAGCCACCCTGCTATACGCTCCTCTCCGCCAGCCACCCTGCAATCCGCTTCTCTCCGCCAGCCAATCTGTTATCCGCTCCTCTCCGCCAGTCACCCTGCTATCAGCTCCTCTCCGCCAGCCACCCTGCTATCCGCTCCTGTGTCAGCCACCCTGCTATCCGCTCCTCTCCGCCAGCCACCCTGCTATCCGCTCCTCTCCGAAAGCCACCCTGCTATCCGCTCCTGTGTCAGCCAATCTGCTATCCGCTCCTCTCCGCCAGCCACCCTGCTATCCGCTCCTGTGTCAGCCACCCTGCTATCCGCTCCTCTCCGCCAGCCACCCTGCTATCCGCTCCTCTCCGAAAGCCACCCTGCTATCCGCTCCTCTGTCAGCCAATCTGCTATCCGCTCCTCTCCGCCAGTCACCCTGCTATCAGCTCCTGTGTCAGCCACCCTGCTATCTGGTCCTCTCCGCCAGCCACTCTGCTATCCGCTCCTCTCCGCCAGCCACCCTGCTATCAGTTCCTCTCCGTCAGCCAATCTGCTATCCCCTCCTGTATCAGCCAAGCTGATATCCGCTGTTCTCCGCCACCCAATCTGCTATCCGCTCCTGTGTCAGCCACCCTGTTATCCGCTCCTCTCCGCCAGCCACCCTGCTATACGCTCCTCTCCGCCAGCCACCCTGCAATCCGCTTCTCTCCGCCAGCCAATATGTTATCCGCTCCTCTCCGCCAGTCACCCTGCTATGAGCTCCTCTCCGCCAGCCACCCTGCTTTCCGCTCCTGTGTCAGCCACCCTGCTATCCGCTCCTCTCCGCCAGCCACCCTGCTATCCGCTCCTCTCCGAAAGCCACCCTGCTATCCGCTCCTGTGTCAGCCAATCTGCTATCCGCTCCTCTCCGCCAGTCACCCTGCTATCAGCTCCTGTGTCAGCCACCCTGCTATCCGGTCCTCTCCGCCAGCCACTCTGCTATCCACTCCTGTGTGAGCCACCCTGCTATCCGCTCCTCTCCGCCGGCCAATCTGCTATCCGCTCCTCTCCGCCAGCCAATCTGCTATCGGCTCCTGTGTCAGCCACCGTGTTATCCGCTCCTCTCCGCCAGCCACCCTGCTATCCACTCCTCTCCGCCAGCCAACCTGCTTTCCGTTCCTCTCCGCCAGCCAATCTGCTATCCGCTCCTCTCCGCCTGCCAATCTGCTATCCGCCCCTCTCCGCCAGCCAATCTGCTATCCGCCCCTCTCCGCCAGCCAATCTGCTATCCGCTCTTTTCCGCCTGCGAATCTGCTATCAGCCCCTCTCCGCCAGTCAATCTGCTATCCGCTCCTCTCCGCCAGCCAATCTGCTATCCGCTCCTCCCCACCAGCCACCCTGCTATCCGTTCCTGTGTCAGCCACCCTGCAATCCGCTTCTCTCCGCCAGCCAGTCTGTTATCCGCTCCTCTCCGCCAGTCACCCTGCTATCTGCGCCTCTCCGCCAGCCAATCTGCTATCCGCTCGGCTCCGGCAGCCAATCTGATATCGGCTCCTGTGTCAGCCACCCTGTTATCCGCTCCTCTCCGCCAGCCACCATGCTATCCGCTCCTCTCCGCCAGCCACCCTGCTATCCGCTCATGTGTCAGCCAATCTGCTATCCGGTCCTCTCCGCCAGCCACCCTTCTATCAGCTCCTGTGTCAGCCACCCTGCTATCCGGTCCTCTCCGCCAGCCAATCTGCTATCCGCCCCTCTCCGCCAGCCAATCTGGTATCCGCCCCTCTCCGCCAGGCAATCTGCTATCCGCTCTTGTGTCAGCCACCCTGCAATCCGCTCCTTTCCGCCACTCAATCTGCTATCCGCTCCTGTGTCAGCCACCCTGTTATCCGCTCCTCTCCGCCAGCCACCCTGCTATCCGCTCCTCTCCGCCAGCCACACTGATATCCGCTCCTCTCCGCCAGCCAATTTGCTATCGGCTAATCTCCGCCAGCCACCCTGCTATCCGCTCCTATCCGCCAGCCACCCTGCTATCCGCTCCTGTGTCAGCCACCCTGCTATCCGCTCCTCTCCGCCGGATAATCTGCTATCCGCTCCTCTCCGCCAGCCAATCTGCTATCGGCTCCTGTGTCAGCCACCGTGTTATCCGCTCCTCTCCGCCAGCCACCCTGCTATCCACTCCTCTCCGCCAGCCACCCTGCTATCCGTTCCTCTCCGCCAGCCAATCTGCTATCCGCTCCTCTCCGCCTGCCAATCTACTATCCGCCCCTCTCCGCCAGCCAATCTGCTATCCGCCCCTCTATGCCAGCCAATCTGCTATCCGCTCTTTTCCACCTGCGAATCTGCTATCAGCCCCTCTCCGCCAGTCAATCTGCTATCCGCTCCTCTCCGCCAGCCAATCTGCTATCCGCTCCTCCCCACCAGCCACCCTGCTATCCGCTCCTGTGTCAGCCACCCTGCAATCCGCTTCTCTCCGCCAGCCACCCTGCAATCCGCTTCTCTCCGCCAGCCAATCTGTTATCCGCTCCTCTCCGCCAGCCACCCTGCTATCTGCGCCTCTCCGCCAGCCAATCTGCTATCCGCTCGGCTCCGCCAGACAATCTGCTATCCGCTCCTCCCCACCAGCCACCCTGCTATCCGCTCCTGTGTCAGCCACCCTGCAATCCGCTTCTCTCCGCCAGCCAATCTGTTATCCGCTCCTCTCCGCCAGCCACCCTGCTATCCGCTCCTCTCCGCCAGCCACCCTGCTATCCGCTCCTCTCCGAAAGCCACCCTGCTATCCGCTCCTCTGTCAGCCAATCTGCTATCCGCTCCTCTCCGCCAGTCACCCTGCTATCAGCTCCTGTGTCAGACACCCTGTTATCCGCTCCTCTCCGCCAGCCACCATGCTATCCGCTCCCCTCCGCCAGCCACCGTGCTATCCGCTCCTGTGTCAGCCACCCTGCTATCCGGTCCTCTCCGCCAGCCAATCTGCTATCAGCCCCTCTCCCCCAGTCAATCTGCTATCCGCTCTTCTCCGCCAGCCACCCTGCTATCCGCTCCTCTCCGCCAGCCACCCTGCTATCCGCACCTCTCCGCCAGCCACCCTGCTATCCGCTCCTCTCCGCCAGCCAATCTTCTATCAGCTCCTCTTTCCCAGCCAATCTGCTATCCGCTCCTCTCCCTCAGCCACCCTGCTATCCGCTCCTCTCCGCCAGCCACCCTGCTATCCGCTCCTCTCCGCCAGCCAATCTGTTATCCGCTCCTCTCCTCCACCCACCCTGCTATCCGCTCCTGTGTCAACCACCCTGCTATCCGCTCCTCTCCGCCAGCCAATCTGCTATGCGCTCCTCTCCGCCAGCCACCCTACTATCAGCTCCTCTCCGCCAGGCACCCTGCTATCCGCTCCTCTCCGCCAGTCAATCTGCTATCCGCTCCTGTGTCAGCCACCCTGCTATCCGCTCCTCTCCGCCAGCCAATCTGCTATACGCTCCTCTCCGCCAGCCAATTTGCTATCCGCTAATCTCCGCCAGCCACCCTGCTATCAGCTCCAATCCGCCAGCCACCCTGCTATCCGCTCCTATTTCAGCCACCCTGCTATCCGCTCCTCTCCGCCAGCCACCCTGCTATCCGCTCCTGTGTCAGCCACCCTGCTATCCGCTCCTATCCGCCAGCCAATCTGCTATCCGCTCCTGTGTCAGCCACCCTGCTATCCGCTCCTGTGTCAGCCACCCTGCTATGCGCTCCTCTCCGCCAGCCACCCTGCTATCCGCTCCTCTCCGCCAGCCACCCTGCTATCCGCTCCTGTGTCAGCCACCCTGCTATCCGCTCCTATCCGCCAGCCACCCTGCTATCCGCTCCTGTGTCAGCCACCCTGCTATCCGCTCCTCTCCGCCAGCCAATCTGCTATCCGCCCTTCTCCGCCAGCCAATCTGGTATCCGCCCCTCTCCGCCAGCCAATCTGCTATCAGCCCCTCTCCGCCAGTCTATCTGCTATCCGATCCTCTCCGCCAGCCACCCTGCTATCCGATCCTCTCCGCCAGCCACCCTGCTATCCGCTCCTCTCCGCCAGCCAATCTGCTATCCGCTCCTGTGTCAGCCACACTGCAATCCGCTTCTCTCCGGCAGCAAATCTGTTATCCGCTCCTCTCCGCCAGCCACCCTGCTATCTGCGCCTCTCCGCCAGCCAATCTGCTATCCGCTCGGCTCCGCCAGACAATCTGCTATCCGCTCCTCTCCGCCAGCCAATCTGCTATCCGCTCCTCCCCACCAGCCACCCTGCTATCCGCTCCTTTGTCAGCCACCCTGCAATCCGCTTCTCTCCGCCAGCCAATCTGTTATCCGCTCCTCTCCGCCAGCCACCCTGCTATCAGCTCCTCTACGCCAGCCACCCTGCTATCCGCTCCTGTGTCAGCCACCCTGCTATCCGCTCCTCTCCGCCAGCCACCCTGCTATCCGCTCCTCTCCGCCAGCCAATCTGCAATCCACTCCTCTTTGCCAGCCAATCTGCTATCAGCTCCTGTGTCAGCCACCCTGTTATCCGTTCCTCTCCGCCAGCCACCCTGCTATCCGCTCCTCTACGCCAGCCACCCTGCTATTCGCTCCTCTCCGCCAGCCAATCTGCTATCCGCTCCTGTGTCAGCCACCCTGCTATACGCTCATCTCCGCCAGCCACCGTGCTATCCGCTCCTCTCCTCCAGCCAATCTGCTATTCGCTCCTCTCTGCCAGCCAATCTGCTATTAGCTCCTCTCCGCCAGCCAATCTGCTATCCGCTCCTCTCCGCCAGCAACCCTGCTATCAGCTTCTGTGTCAGCCATCCTGCTAAATGGTCCTCTCCGCCAGCCAATATGCTATCCGCTCCTGTGTCAGCCACCCTGCTATCCGCTCATCTCCGCCAGCCACTCTGCTATCCGCTCCTGTGTCAGGCACCCTGCTATCCGCTCCTCTCCACCAGCCAATCTGCTATCCGCTCCTCTCCGCCAGCCACGCTGCTATCCGCTCCTGTTTCAGCCACCCTGCTATCCGCTCCTATCCGCCAGCCAATCTGCTATCCGCTCCTGTGTCAGCCACTCTGCTATCCGCTCCTCTCCGCCAGCCAATCTGCTATCCGCGCCTCTCCGTCAGCCACCCTGCTATCCGCCCCTCTGCGCCAGCCAATCTGCTATCCGGTCCTTCCCGCCAGCAAATCTGCTATCAGCTCCTCTCCGCCAGCCACCCTGCTATCCGTTCCTCTCAGCCAGCCAATCTGCTATCCGCTCCTCTCCGTCAGCCACCCTGGTATTCGCTCCTCTCAGTCAGCCATCCTGGTATCCGCTCCTTTGTCAGCCACCCTGCAATCCGCTTCTCTCCGCCAGCCAATCTGTTATCCGCTCCTCTCCGCCAGCCACCCTGCTATCCGCTCCTCTCCGCCAGCCAGCCTGCTCTCCGCTCCTCTGTCAGCCAATCTGCTATCCGCTCCTCTCCGCCAGCCACCCTGCTATCCGCTCCTCTCCGCCAGCCACCCTGCTATCCGCCCCTCTCCGCCAGCCAATCTGCTATCCGCTCCCCTCCGCCAGCCACCCTGCTATCCTCTTCTCTCCGCCACCCAATCTGCTATCCGCTCCTCTCCGCCAGCCAATTTGTTATCCGCTAATCTCCGCCAGCCACCCTGCTATCAGCTCCTCTCCGCCAGCCACCCTGCTATCCGCTCCTGTGTCAGCCACCCTGCTATCTGCTCCTCTCCGCCAGCCAATCTGCTATCCGCTCTTCTCTGCCAGCCAATTTGCTATCTGCTAATTTCCGCCAGCCACCCTGCTATCAGCTCTTCTCTGCCAGCCACCCTGATATCTGCTCCTCTCCACCAGCCACCCTGCTATCCGCTCCACTCCGCCAGCCAATCTGCTATCCGCTCCTCTCCGGCAGGCAATCTGCAATTCGCTCCTCTCCGCCAGCCACCCTGCTATCAGCTCCTGTGTCAGCCACACTGCTTTCCGCTCCTCTCCGCCAGCCAATCTGCTATCCGCTCCCGTGTCAGCCACCCTGCTATCCGCCCCTATCCGCCAGCCAATCTGCTATCCCCCCCTCTTCGCCAGCCAATCTGCTATCTGCTCCTCTCCGCCAGCGAATCTGCTATCTGCTCCTCTCCGCGAGTCAATCTGCTATCCTCAGCTCTCTGCCAGTCAATCTGCTATCCGCTCCTGTGTCAGCCACCCTGCTATCCGCTCCTCTCCGCCAGCCACCCTGCTATCAGCTCCTGTGTCAGCCACCCTGCTATCCGGTCCTCTCCGCCAGCCACTCTGCTATCCGCTCCTGTGTCAGCCACCCTGCTATCGGCTCCTCTCCGCCAGCCAATCTGCTATCGGATCCTGTGTCAGCCACCCTGTTATCCGCTCCTCTCCGCCAGCCACGCTGCTATCCGCTCCTCTCCGCCAGCCACCCTGCTATCAGGTCCTGTGTCAGCCACCCTGA